>NC_069505.1:64624646-64924646 GCF_027579735.1 Bombina bombina
ATGTCACCTGTCTTTATATAATATAAGCCTTTCCAAGCCACCTCCTCCCCTGTATGTCAGTTTGTTTATTTTTTTATTGCAAGTACTGTGAGTTTGCCCTCCCTTCACTGACTGCTGCTTTATTTAATACTATTGGTATTGGTAGTACTAGCAGTCAGTGCCTATCGCTGTTCTACATTATCAGCAGCTAATTCAGAGGGATTATATGAATTCCTGTGACACTGGCTACCGAGAGCCTCTCTCTGACGTGCACAATATTGCACTACGTAGAACAGTGATAGGCACTGACTGCTAGTACTACCAATACCAATAGTATTAAATAAAGCAGCAGTCAGTGAAGGGAGGGCAAACTCCCAGTACTTGCAATAAAAAAATAAACGAACTGACATACATGGGAGGAGGCGGCTTGGAAAGGCTTATATTGTGGCTCCATAACAGTGAAGTTTAAAAACGGAGCAATGAGTAAACCAGAGTGTTCCATTTCCTCACATACCGCGGGGGTCAGGTAAGACACCAACGATGGCTGCTTGCAATAAAAATATAAACGCAATGACATACAGGGGAGGAGGCGGCTTGGAAAGGCTTATATTGTGGCTCCATAACAACAGTGAAGTTTAAAAACGGAGCAATGAGGAAAACAGGAAACTGACAGTACAAGACCCATTTCCTCACATACCGAATCCCCTGCCCATGACGTCACTGACCCGGAATCGATTAAGAGCCTTCACTGCATCGATGCAGAATCGTTCACTGCTGCATCGTGATGCATCGGTGTGACGATTATTTTTGACAGCCCTAGTGTACAGCAGGTGGATGGGTATTTGTCAGCTTATAGCAGATGTATGTATTTGTGTGTTTGTCAATGTATAGCAGGTGCGTGTATTTGTTCGTTAGCGTACAGCAGGTGAATGGGTATTTGTAAGCTTATAGCAAATGTATGTATTTGTGTGTTTGTCAATGTATAGCAGGTGTGTGTATTTGTTTGTCAGTGTACAGCAGGTGAATGGGTATAGCAGGTGCATGTATTTGTTTGTTAGTGTACAGCAGGTGAATGAGTATTTGTAAGCTTATAGCAGATGTATGTATTTGTGTGTTTGTCAATGTATAGCAGGTGCGTGTATTTGTTTGTCAGTGTACAGCAGGTGGATGGGTATTTGTCAGCTTATAGCAGATGTATGTATTTGTCAATGTATAGCAGGTGCATGTATTTGTTTGTTAGTGTACAGCAGGTGAATGAGTATTTGTAAGCTTATAGTAGATGTATGTATTTGTGTGTTTGTCAATGTATAGCAGGTGCGTGTATTTGTTTGTTAGTGTACAGTAGGTGAATGGGTATTTGTAAGCTTATAGCAGATGTATGTATTTGTGTGTTTGTCAATGTATAGCAGGTGCATGTATTTGTTTGTTAGTGTACAGCAGGTGAATGGGTATTTGTAAGCTTATAGCAGATGTATGTATTTGTGTGTTTGTCAGTGTACAGCAGGTGCGTATATTTGTTTGTTAGTGGACAGCAGGTGAATGGGTATTTGTAAGCTTATAGCAGATGTATGTATTTGTGTGTTTGTCAATGTATAGCAGGTGCATGTATTTGTTTGTTAGTGTACAGCAGTTGAATGGGTATTTGTCAGCTTATAGCAGATGTATGTATTTGTGTGTTTGTCAATGTATAGCAGGTGCATGTATTTGTTTGTTAGTGTACAGCAGTTGAATGGGTATTTGTCAGCTTATAGCAGATGTATGTAGTTGTGTGTTTGTTAGTGTACAGCAGTAAATTGGTATTTGTCAGCTTATAGCAGATGTATGTATTTGTGTGTTTGTTAGTGTACAGCAGTGAATGGGTATTTGTCAGCTTATAGCAGATGTATGTATTTGTGTGTTTGTTAGTGTACAGCAGGTGAATGGGTATTTGTCAGCTTATAGCAGATGTATGTATTTGTGTGTTTGTTAGTATACAGCAGCTTAATGGGTATTTGTAAGCTTATAGCAGATGTATGTATTTGTGTGTTTGTCAATGTATAGCAGGTGCGTGTATTTGTTTGTCAGCGTACAGCAGGTGAATGGGTATTTGTAAGCTTACAGCAGATGTATGTATTTATGTATTTGTGTGTTTGTCAGTGTACAGCAGGTGCGTGTATTTGTTTGTTAGTGTACAGCAGGTGAATGGGTATTTGTAAGCTTATAGCAGATGTATGTATTTGTGTGTTTGTCAATGTATAACATCTGCGTGTATTTGTTTGTTAGTGTACAGCAGGTGAATGGGTATTTGTAAGCTTATAGCAGATGTATGTATTTGTGTGTTTGTCAGTGTATAGCAGGTGCTTGTATTTGTTCGTTAGCGTACAGCAGGTGGATGGGTATTTGTAAGCTTATAGCAGATGTATGTATTCATGTGTTTGTCAGTGTACAGCAGGTGCGTGTATTTGTTCGTTAGCGTACAGCAGGTGGATGGGTATTTGTAAGCTTATAGCAGATGTATGTATTCGTGTGTTTGTCAGTGTACAGCAGGTGCGTGTATTTGTTTGTTAGTGTACAGCAGGTGGATAGGTATTTGTAAGCTTATAGCAGATGTATGTATTTGTGTGTTTGTCAATGTATAGCAGGTGCGTGTATTTGTTCTTTAGCGTACAGCAGGTGAATGGGTATTTGTAAGCTTATAGCAGATGTATGTATTTGTGTGTTTGTCAATGTATAGCAGGTGCGTGTATTTGTTTGTTAGTGTACAGCAGGTGGATAGGTATTTGTAAGCTTATAGCAGATGTATGTATTTGTGTGTTTGTCAGTGTACAGCTTGTGTGCATTCATGGGTCTGTGCTATGAATAGGTTAAATCTTTAATGTGTAAATCGTCAATACAGATAACTGGGATGCAATTTGCTACATTCATACATTGTAAAAGTATTTTATACACATATATACAGAGACAACAACCCATATCAGCAATACACAGTATGCAGGCACACGTGCATATATAAATACCTCAAATACACACTATTCACATTATTAGACTCCTTGTACTTACATTTTTACATTTTAGATAAAGATGGCAAATACACATTATGCATAGAAATACAAAAGAAATGTGCGCAGAAGCAAACCACACATATAAAACACACACACAAATGCATAAAACACACACATGCAAATAAGAAACACAAACATGCATAAAAAACACAGACACACATAAAACACACACACATAAAATACACACGCACATAAAACACATGCACACTCTTTCAAACACACACAATAAAACACACACACAAACACACACTCATAAAACACACACATGCATAAAACACAGGTACACACTCAAACTCAAACACATAAAACACACTCTCTCCCTTTTGATGTACTAAGACACACACCATTCCATAATTGCATGCAAAGACTCATAGGCATATATGTATGGCACAAATAATCATGTTCTACAAATGGTAATGTATGTATACACACAAAGTACATATACAGCAATAACTGTTCTATTTTAATTTTTAATTCATACTATGATATATTTGTGTTAAAATGTATTCTAAAAATGTATTTATGTTCTTCCTTCTGTAGGTGACACAACCCGGTCAGTATGGAGATGCAATGGTCAAATGAAATGCAGCATCCATTTACCAAATTCTCTGAGTGGAAATTCAAACTGTTTAGAGTGAAGTCCTTGGAAAGGAGACCATCTGAGGAAGAAAAATCGGAAAGTGAGTTTTCGAACTCCTGCTCCTCAGAGGAAAGCCCTATACTTCTGGGGAATGCAAACAATCAAAGTCTTGACTCATCACCACAAGTGCCAACAAACTTAAAACCACAGGAAACCAATGTGGTTGAACACAATAAAACAGAGCTGACAAGAGTGGAAGAAGAAGTCCATGTAGCTGCTATTCAGCAGCTGTGCCGCATTTGTGGTGCTTCATTTAAAATGGATCAGCAAAACAGAAGCTATCCAGTCCATGGACCTGTAGACAGTGAAACCCAGGAGGTTCTGAAACGGAGAGAGAAGAAAGCCACCTCCTGGCCTGATCTTATCTACAAGATCTTTAAAATTGATGTGAAAGGGGATCTGGACATCATTCACCCCACCCGGTTCTGCCACAATTGTTGGATAATTATGAACCAAAAATTCAACCATAATACAAGTGAAGTTTATTTCCCTAGAAATAATGCCGTGGAGTGGAGAGTGCATTCCTCTGACTGTGATGTCTGCAACACTGCAAAAATTTGGGGTAAAAGAAAGGGGTCTCTTCAATCACACTCCCATCTCCCTAAAAAATGCAAGCTGGGACCAGAATTTGCAAGAAAAAACAAGACCTCTAATCATCCATCCCATGGGAAAAATAACAAAGTTCTGCTTCAGATACAAACACATTGCAAGAAGATCCATCTAGACAGCAGCCTGTTGGTGGTTGACTACCCCTCTGCCTTTATTAAATCAGTCACTTGCCAGGTGTGTGAACACATTCTGTCTGATCCTGTGCAAACCACCTGCAAGCACTTGTTCTGTAGGATCTGCATTCTCAAGTATATTAAGCTTGCAGGCTGTTACTGCCCAGCCTGTAGGTACACCTGTTTCCCCACTGACCTTACAACACCTGTGAAATCTTACATTAATGTCCTGAATTCCTTAGTGTTAAAATGCAAAATTTCTGGATGTGATGAGGAAACCTCCCTGGGAAAGTACCATACTCACATTTCTAAACACACAGAGAGCAAAGAAAAAGAGGCATATGCACATATCAACAAGGGAGGGCGGCCAAGACTGCATCTGCTTTCGCTTACAAGGAGAGCTCAAAAACATCGCCTGAGGGAGCTGAAGATGCAGGTCAAGGCTTTTTCAGACAAGGAGGAAGGTGGTGATGTGAAATCGGTATGCCTCACCCTCTTTCTCTTGGCCTTGAGAGCTAGGAATGAACACAGACAGGCAGATGAATTGGAGGCCATCATGGAGGGGAGAGGTGCAGGACTTCATCCAGCTGTTTGTCTTGCAATACGAGTAAACACCTTTCTCAGCTGCAGCCAATACCACAAAATGTACAGAACTGTCAAAGCTACAACAGGGAGACAGATCTTCCAGCCACTGCATGCTTTGAGAAATGCAGAGAAAGCCCTCTTACCAGGGTATCATCCATTTGAATGGAAGCCACCTCTTAAAAATGTTTCCACTTGTACAGACATTGGGATTATTGATGGACTTTCTGGACTGAACCGTTCCATAGATGAATACCCTGTAGATGTAATTTCCAAAAGATTTAGATATGATGCAGCTCTGGTCTCCACTTTAAAAGACATGGAAGAAGATATTCTTCAAGGATTAAAGTCAGAAGACCTAGATGATTACTTTAGTGGGCCCTTTACTGTAGTGATAAAAGAATCCTGTGATGGGATGGGGGATGTGAGTGAAAAGCATGGCAGTGGGCCTGCAGTACCCGAAAAGGCTGTCCGCTTTTCTTTCACAATAATGAATATTAGTGTTAACAACAATAATGGCCTAGTGAGAATATTCGAAGAGACTAAACCAAACTCAGAGCTATGCTGTAAGCCACTATGCCTAATGTTAGCAGATGAATCTGATCATGAGACGCTGACTGCCATCCTGAGTCCTCTTGTAGCTGAAAGAGAGGCTATGAAAACCAGTGAGTTAATGTTGGAGATGGGAGGTATTCTGAGAAATTTCAAATTCATATTCCGTGGTACAGGGTATGATGAAAAGCTGGTGCGGGAAGTAGAAGGTTTAGAAGCATCAGGCTCTGTATACATCTGTACCCTGTGTGATGCTACACGCCTGGAAGCATCTCAGAACTTGGTTTTCCACTCTATAAGTAGATGCCATACTGAAAACTTGCAGCGCTATGAAACATGGAGAGCCAACCCATACCACGAATGTGTAGATGAACTGCGGGACAGAGTAAAAGGTGTTTCTGCAAAGCCCTTTATTGAAACCCTTCCATCAATTGATGCATTGCATTGTGACATTGGAAATGCAGCTGAGTTTTACAGATTGTTTCAGCTTGAGATAGGAGAAGTCTACAAAAACCCCAATGCCAGCAAAGATGAGAGAAAGAAGTGGCAGTCAACACTTGACAAGCACCTCAGGAAAAGAATGAACCTAAAGCCTATAATGAGAATGAATGGGAATTTTGCCAGGAAGCTCATGAGCAAAGAGACTGTAGAGGCTGTCTGTGAGCTATTGCCTTGTGAGGAGAGAAAGCAAACTCTCAGGGAGCTGATGGATCTATATCTAAAAATGAAACCAGTGTGGCGCTCTTCATGTCCTGCCAAAGAATGCCCTGAACTGCTGTGTCAGTACAGCTTCCACTCCCAATGCTTTGCAGAGCTGCTGTCCTCCAAGTTCAAGTACAGATATGCAGGCAAGATCACTAATTACTTCCACAAAACTTTAGCCCATGTGCCAGAAATAATAGAGCGGGATGGCTCAATTGGTGCTTGGGCCAGTGAGGGAAATGAGTCTGGTAACAAACTCTTTAGGCGCTTCCGGAAGATGAATGCTAGACAGTCCAAGTTTTATGAGATGGAAGATGTACTGAAACACCACTGGCTGTACACGTCTAAATACCTCCAGCGCTTTATGAATGCTCACAAAACTCTAAAAAACCAGGGTTTCACCATAGACATAGAGCAAAATCCAGAAAAGGCAGAAGAGGAGCTAGAATGCTCCATGGAATCTTTAGAATCTATGGAATTCTAAGATACTTCAGCAGAATTACTCTGAGATTTTCCTTAGTCTCTTACAAAAGTAAAGGTGCCGGAAGTGTGAAATCACCACTGACATACAGTGTGGTCAGATCTAGAGATGGGCTGCTTTAAAGAGCCCGGATGCATCACTGTAGTGTGGTTGTTCATTCCTATCAGATTTTAGCACCAGGTTTTGTAATATGCAGCAAATATACAGAAAAAGGATGAATGCAGTAAAAGAAAAGTAAAAACTAGACACCTGTGGTTTTCTGAATGGCAACAATTGGAATCAGCAATTTGGTTCAAGAGACATCTTACAAAACAAACATCTTGATTATGTGTTTTTACAAACATAATGCAAACACATTTTTTCATTAATTTTCATTTTATACAAAGGAATTGTTCTTGCTGTAGATCTAGCCTAAATAACTTATACTCCAGTTATAGTTTGTACCTAGTTAATTTGTAGGGAGTGTTTTATTAAAGCTATCATACATTGTTAGTTACGTTTATTGTAACTAGGAATGGCAGCAATTTTGGAACTATAATCCAACATTTTTTGGGGGTTTTATTGAATAATGTGTTAACTAAAATATTTCTTGTTATGCAACAGTGCACAATTAGAAGCACTGTTCACTCTACTAAATACTCATGTCCAGGTCCTAAAGGGCTGGACATAATAAAATTAAGGGAGGGTATAACTATGGAGCCTGTGCAGTAACACATATAGATTATATATTCTCATTTCACAACATGCTCTTTAAAAGTTGTGGTAGACCATTTTAGAGCACTGTATGGTCTGTTTTAAGAAATTTCCACATTCTTAACAGTTATTATGTTTACTTTGATTGACTCTTCCATGCTAGTTCTTGGGTTAGTATTTATAATATATTATTGAGTCCTAGCAGGGTATTTGTATCGTACAGGACTGTGTTTATTTTGTTGTAATCAATACTTTAGAATTAAGCCATTTTAACTTTATACATTTAAAACATTTTTTTGTGAAATGTTATTTAGCATTCTCAGTTTTGGAAGACTAAATACATTGATGTTTAATAGGTTGATATCATATTCTGCTTATGTTACTGTGCCCTTTGAAGGGATACAGTTTCAGATATTTATGAATCTGCGTTAAGTAACATTTCTACCTCTGGTTTGGTCAGTTGTTGTGTGTAAGCTGATGGATATAAATTGGTGGTTATAGCCCGGTGAGTGTAGACTGATGGGTATAGGCTGGTGGGCAAAGGCTTATTTATATAGACTGATGGATATAGGCGGGTGTGCATAGGCTTATTCATATAGGCTGGTGTGCATAGGCTTATTCTTATAGACTAATAGATATTGGCTGATGTCATAGGCTTATTCATTTAGACTGGTGGGTATAGGCTGGTGTGCATAGGCTTATTCATATAGACTGGTGTGTATAGGCTGGTGTGCATAGGCTTATTCTTATAGACTAATAGATATTGGCTGATGTCATAGGCTTATTCATTTAGACTGGTGGGTATAGGCTGATGTGAAGGTTGGTGTTCTTTGAGTGCTGAGTTACTCAGTAGGGTAGCCAGACATTATTCTGAATTCTTTACTTACCTCAGACTGTTACTTTATGGTACAGTGACAATTTCTATATCACAGAAACTTGTGTGTGTGTTGTCTATGTTATCCTGTGCATTATAACACAAACACTTTATTTTGTATTCTATCTAACAACTTATATAGGGATTTTCTCCGGATTGGACTTAAAGAGCTTTACACAAGGTACATTTACATAAAAGAGTTAGCAGTTACAGTTTTCATTACTGGAAAGCTTGTGTAAACAGGTAGGTCTTGAGTCTTTGTTTAAAATGTCTAGGGAGGTGGTTTTAACTGTACTGAGTGTTCCATAGTGATGGGGCGACATGGCTAAAATCTTGCAAACCACATTTGTGGTGTATTCTTGGCACATTTAGTTCTAGGTATGTGCTGATCAAAGAGTGTGAGTTGGGACATAGGGCACCAGTAATTCTTTAAATAGCTTGGTCCCTGATCATGCAGAGCTCTGTAGGATAGCAGGCCTATCTTGAATAGTATGTGCAATTTTATTGGCAGCCAGTGCAGGGAGTGAAGGATGGATGTCACATGGCAAAATTTTGACTGGCCAGTTAGCAGCCGTACTGCAGCATTTTGTACTTACTAGATTTGAGGTTTGTACGTTTTGATCCTCCACATTCTAAACAATTTTGTGTGCAAACAGTGACACTTACCTGCCTGTATATTTAGTTCTCTTTTATAATTGTTTTATTTCTATTTTTATTAACATCTGTGTAAGGCACTAGTGATTCTTTATTTGCATTATTTTTTAGTATTTCTCTAATAAACACTGATAGTTACTATTTGAATGATATATTTGTGTAATTTTTGCCCATTTTATTAAACATTCCTTTTATAATTGGGAACGCCTTGGTCACTTCCTACATTATTCTAGGAAATCATAAATCTATTTGACAAACAGTATAGATGGTTTTAATAATTTTGGAAGGGTATTTAATCACCCACTAATTGTCCACTAGTAAGGATAGCATGCAACTCTACATCTCAGTGCAAGAATAATGTGGCAAGTGAAATCACTTTAAGAAGAAGTTGGGGATATGATTAACCCCTTGGATGCTAGAGAGGGTTTCAAACCATGGTGAATCAATGCATTGCTTACATCTCTGACATCCAGAGGGGTTAACTTGAGTTTGCTCTTCCCAGCAGCAACATGTCTGCATGGACACATTTCTGCAGCCACATACAGTCACATTGACATAATGGCAGCAATATATGTGCAGTACAAATTACAATATTCAAAGCAAAAACCCATTGAAAGTGGTTGAAATTACCTCAAAAGACAATTTTTTCTCTCTCTCTACCTCTATAGACATTCTTATTTTATTTGATAAATAGTTTCACAAAGGGTTTAACCAAACTTGCTAAAGACTTGTGGTATTGATTGTTTATCAACAAAAACACTTTTTAATCTTCCAAAAAAATTCTTGTAAAAAAGTATTGTTTACTGTAAGGGCCATCTGAGATTACCAATTTAAAGTACATTTTGTGCTAATCGTTTATACTTTTTTTGCCATTGGAAACGCTAAATAAAAATACTTAATAATTCTCTACATAGAAAAGAGGCAGCATCACTAATCAACCTCCAAGAAGGGATGGGAGAGAGAGCCTGGCCCATTTAAAAGAGTGCTGCTGCAGCTGCTTGTAATGCAATTAATTTCTATTCATTAGTTGTCTGAGCACATTGTCCTGTTAACCGTTTTCATGCCAAAATATAGAATTAATATGAATAATTGTTGTTGTATATGCATGACAGAAACATTTTGTGTTCAATGTCCCTTTAAATCTTTGAAACAATTTGTAGGTGAGATTTTCACATAGCGAGTGATGGATGTTTTATGGGATACAGTTATTTAGGTCTTTCTTAAAGGCTTCTGATATAAACACTGCAATTTGTCATTTTGTTTTCATTTTTATTACCACATACAAATGATTGTTACCTGATCACATTGTGCATTAAACATGTAATTTTTTTTAAAATGTGAAAATAAAGATCAGTGTATCACAGTATCTGTGTTGTGTCTTTGTGGAAGCACCCAATCAAATCAGCAAATAATACATACTTCTCATTTTAAGAATGTATTTTCTTTGGAAAAGCGCAGCTTGCACAAAACATGGGATAAAATATAGAAATGCAGAATTAAATACATAGTGCAGAATTCACTAATAGTTATCATGAGTTTTACCAATTCTTATGTTAATTGACAGATTGATTGATTGATTAGACAGACAGATAAATACAGATAGATAGATAGATAGATAGATAGACAAATATATACAGTAGATTAAACAGATAGACAGATAGATAGATATATAGAATAAAAAGATAGACACATATAGATAGATAGATGACAGATAGATTGACACATATAGATGGATAGATGACAGATACATTAGACAGACATACATACATACAGATAGCTAGATAGGCCATTAGCTATTGGTCCCCCAATAGATTATAAAAGCGGTGACTTTAATGCATTATTGGGTTCAAGGAAGGTGCCCCTCCAATCCTCTAGCATCCACCCCTTGGGGAATGAGGTTTACAAAGGGGCCTTCACCCCCCCCCCCCCTTTTAACCCCCAGGCGGAGGCAAAAAAGATAGTGAAGATGGAGAATTAGAGTGTTTGATGCTGTGACTGGATGCACTCTGGGAAGATTTATCATGTTACATCGGGCTTTACACACAACCGCTTAGGTAATGTCAGGTTTATCCGGGTAATGCTAGGATTACCCAATTTCTTAATTTACCTGCAACATATATACAGGTGGCCCTCGGTTTACAATGGTTCAATTTGCACCGTTTCAGAATAACAACCTTTTTTTTCAGTCATGTGACTGCTATTGAAAAGCATTGAGAATTAGTGCATTGATTAAAATAGCCAATAGGTGGAGCTGTCCGCTTGTGTTGCAGCAAAGATATGCAAACCAAGCAAGCTGAAATTAATCAGTGTAACCAGACCTGAGCTATCGAGCAGCTTGCAAAGGAACAAGATCTTCCTGTCTATAAATCAGTCCAGATTGGAATGCATAGAAAGAACTGTTTGCAGAAAAATGCAAGTAAAGTCTGTGTTGTGTGATTATTTTATTAGATTTATAATGCTGTTTAGCAAATGTTTTTGTTCATTTAACTTAGTTTAATTATATATTCTGTGTTGTGTGATTATTTTATTAGGTTTATAATGCTGTTTAGCATTTAAAGTCTTCATTTCAAAGCTTTAAAAATAATGTATTAGGTGTTACTTACGACAATTTTGACAGGGGCCTGGAACCTAACTCCCTCACTTCCCATTGACTTACATTATAAACTGGGTTTCAATTTTCAACGGTTTCGATTTACAACCATTCCTTCTGGAACCTAACCCCGGCATAAACTGAGGGCTACCTGTATTTTTTTTTATATATATATATATATATATATATATATATATATATATATACACATTTATATGTATATATGTGTTTATATGTATGTATGTGCACATCCATATTTATATATATAAACACATAATATAAACACATACACATATATACAGAGAATTATTGTATAGAAATTTAGCAAATCTAGGCAAGCATTCCTGCTTGCTTTCCCCAGAAGTACTCTATACACAATATATATATATATATATATATATATATATATATATATATATATATATATATATATATTATCAATGCACCAGGGTTGGTAAGATATATAAATTAGATATGCAATATCTCATGCTTTTCTGGGGAAAAAGCAAGTGGGGATACTTGCCTAGATTTGCTAATTGTTTATACAATAATTATATGGCTCTTACTTTTATGAAATTAAGGATTTTTTTTTTTTTTTTTTTAATTATTTTTTTATTGAGGTTGAAGGAAAATGTAGCATACAATAGTCCATCTGCACAGGGTAAGTACATAATACAATGTCACAATAAAAGTTTGGAACAGTAGATATAGATTATCTTATTCAATGGCTAATGTTAAGCAATGATAGAGAGATAATTATAACGATGAAGAATAACCTGTGCAAAGGTGTGAAAGACCTCTTTTTCTATAAACCAGGCACTACCAAGTATAACAAATCATATTATGAAATATGTATATGGATTTGGGAAACCTATTGTTGGGGTATATAGAGTGTAAGTGGTTCAAAGGTTAAGGAAAATTAGTCACCTCTGATGAATGAGAACCCAAGGGTTGAATATACAACGAATATACCTATACGCAAAAATGGGTAGTCGTATGGTTTGGTAGGGGGGAGGGGAAGGTCAGTGGACCAGAGCCACTTTTGGGGGAAGGATGGAGGGACGGAGCCTTTTAAGATAAGCTATATAATATTAGATATCATAAGATCTTTGGACAAATAGCTGAAAGTATTCCAGCAGAGGATTTACATTGAGTATATAAGTTTATGCTACTTAGGGGGGTAGACTATAATGCTAAACCAAGGTATATAGATAAAGCTAATGCTGCATGAGGGATTACATCCCATACTGTATAATAAGTGTCCCCAAGCTACTATAAAAGGCAGTAGTAAGATAAAAGAACACAGCTTCAATTCAATTGGGGTTAAAGCATGCACAATTTGGTATCCTGACACATAAGCTTCAAGCAGACATCAAAAACTTATTGATAGGATGTAGAATGCATATACAACCATAAACAGACCTCTAGGGAGGCGAATATTAAACAAACCAACATCAGTTCAACACAATATACATATGATAAATAATCAATACATCTGGAAGAAATAAATAAAGTAGGGCCAAGTTAGAACCAAGGAGCTGTTAAGCTAACTAGTGAAATTGATAAACCCTTGTGGACCCCTCATGTAAGCTGGGTAAGGAACCTCTAGGAGAAGCTGAACTAAGATCAAAAATATGACCTATGATGTGATAAAATATGTAGGGCTATATATATATAAAAAAAAAAAAAGGAAATGGGCTATAATGGAGCTATTAGAATGTAAATATGCATGTATAGCATCCGCATTTTGGGAAAGCACAATATCTGAGCTAGTAGAGCATAAGGCTAGCGTATAAAATACATAAACAGATACATGCCTAAAATAAAGAAAGATAAGTCATTAGTGATATATATGTCTATATGAATCTTTAAGATCTATACAATTAGTCTGGAATAAGCACATATAAATATAAAAGTGGACAACAGCCAATGACCCTTGATTACATACAAAAATATGAAGAGCTGTCATAGTGTTCTCAACGGTAACAAATCACAATCTAAAAATGTATTATATGTTCACATTGGTCCTGACTGTTTCCTTACGTATTGGTGCTATATATACCCATGTGGAGCTTAAAAGCTATGCTATGTTAGGGCCGTGGGACAAAAACATTTCAAATAAATGCAAAACAAATAAACTACATAATCATATCATCTACGTTTTAGTGCTAGGCCCTGATACAAATATTAACTAAACTAGTTAATACTCTGAATATATGTAACTGATACTTTCTATCTCTGAGTTAGCTGTAAAATCAGACAATTAACAGTAAAGAATAAACCAATAGTAAAATTTTTAACTCTGGGGCACAATGTTAGTTCCTACCATAACTAAAGTACTGTTGGAAGAAAAGATAGCATTATATCTCCTACCCCTAAGCACAGTAATAATGACTGAAAGAGCATAACCGTATTACCCTAAGTAGAACCTCAAACAACAACTAGGGGTAACTATATAGTAACAGCATAGGTGAAGATCTAAGGTCTCTATATGGAGATCCTAGGTAATTCCAAGCTCAGTCTCAAAGGAGCAACATTCTAGTTTTGGGCAGATGAGTCTCGCGCTTATATCTCTTGTTTGTTAACATATATGCTAATGAGTCTTAGCTTAAAGGGTTATATAGGTATTACTATATACTATAAACTCCAGAGCTATTAATCACTGTGTAGACTGCATTGGGCATATCAGTAACAGCAAATAAAGAGAACTAAGCATAGGGGGAAATGGTTAGAGAATAATTAAAACCAGCAAATAGTACTTTGCAGATTCTATAAACCTTTTGCACATAGATTGACAGACTGAGATCTGATCACTCATGTATTACAGAATGAGAGTGTATAATAAGTGATGCAAATGCCTAGGCTATAATTGTAATAATAGGGCCTCTGATATATCTTAGTGAACAATAGGGTAACATTAAACAAACTGGTTGCCTTTAAAAAAATAATAAACTATGTCTTATATACCTCAGTAAAAAGGCAATATATATATATATATATATATATATATATATATATATATATATATAAAGATTAGTCAATGCTATAACTATAATACATTTAACAATGTAGGAAAGCTTACAGCCCAGTAAGTAATGTCCCACATTATGTTGGTATCCTTTGCCCCTAGCCTATACCAGGTTACCAGAGTGTAATCTGCTCCTCCACAAGTGTGTAGACGGGCGTGTAGAGGGACTGATATGGGCTGATATAGCAGGCTATATTAGAGTTCTGAACAGTATAAATACCAGTCAGATCCGCAGAGACATACTCAATTTGAACTAGAGGTATTCCCTTTTTCTCTGGCCATCAGATCGTCATTTGGAAAGTTCACTAGCTTAAGTAATTGGTTATATACAGTCTCTATATACTAGAGTCCCAGATGCATGCGTGCAATAGCCGATAGAGACAGAGATTGCACAGATCTCAATTCAGGGCAGTAAGTGATTACCCAACACCAGCCCCGCCAAGCCCAGACTCTTCTCTCTTTGAGTTGTGATAAGTAGTTGTACATGCCGCAGCTGGGGGTTGACACTAGGGTCCTACAGCATCTCTCCAGATATTTAGGGCATCTTTGTTGGCGGTATGTAGAGCTTCAGTAGTCACCGCGACCAAGGGAGAGCTCATTGCAGATTTCAACTAACCCATGCAGTCTGCATGGTGACGATCTAATCGGAGGGCTTAATAGAAGCATTATGGACTCCATAATAGAATGGAAATCAGGTGCTGAACTTGCTTGGTACTGTGAGCGGAAATGCTCTGATCTGCAAACGTTAGGCCATACAGGCGTTATGGGTAGTCTTAGCTAGCAGAAGATTTCTAGTAGAGCCGTCCAGCTGTTCCCTTCCTATAGTTAGGTACAAGCTGGGTGGAGGACTGTTATCAAGGCTCAGACGATTCAGGCTGGAGAGTGAGGCTGAACGGTGCTGCAACCGGTAGGTTGTCTCCACTTTACTCGTGATAACTGGCGCTTAGAATCAGTGGCCTCCCTACCTACTAAATTTAGGCTGCCAAAACTGTCCTTGTGTAGTTATTGAGCCGGGTGGTTGGTCTGGGTGCTATGGGTCTTTCCGTTGATTGCGGTGTGTGCTTTGGGGTGTTGTTAGGCTGGACCAGACCTCAGAAGTGCAGTGATTCTGATTGGGAGCTCAGGTGCAATGGAGGAGCTCGCTGTCTCGGTTACCTCTTCTGGCAAGTGACGGCGGTGAGTGCTCCTACGTTTTCCTTTGTGCCAGAGCAAGTATCGGCTGGCAGTGCGGCAGCTGGGTTGTTGAAGGTAGATCCGTGGGCCACTATGTGTTCTTTGAGAAATTGTCCATCTGCCGCGCTGGAGAGGGGGTTGATTATGCTGCTTACAATATTTACTTGTTTTGGGGGCTTACATGTTGTTTATTCGTAGTTATATTGCCACGGGGCCTAGGAGCTTTACTCAGTTGCTGCCATCTTCCTGCGTGGCTAGGCTCCGTCCCCAAAATTAAGGATTTTAATCAAATTAGTTTATCTCCACCATAACTCAAATGAGTTTAGCTCTCTCTCTGGAAAAAAGCTTCACCAAACAGCAAATCAAACCTATCTTCTGCTGTTGAGAGTTAACCCCTTATCCCATTCTGATGTATATATATGTATATGTATATATATATATATATATATATATACAGGTATATGCCATGTGGTAGTTTGCTTATTGTACCGCACAACATATATATACGTCAGAGTTGCAGGAAACTTTGACAGTCTCAGCTTTACAGCCTAGAGCTGGAGTTCCTGAGCTCCAGCCATCTGCCTGCATATGGAACTGAAGCATGATCGTTGCTCCAGTTCCATATGAAGGAAGATGCCACTGCCAGTTCGTTACAGGCAGTGACACTGTGAGTATCACCATCTGTAACGATCATTAGCTGGTGCCAGCGGGAGGTGTCGGAGGGAATCCGGGAGGAGGGTGGGCGGTCCGTCAGGGGAGGGAGGAGGAAATGGGAGCGCCCTACACTGAAGAAGAAAAAATAAAAGGGAGATGGAGGGATGGGGAGCTACACTAAAGAAAAGGGTGAGGTGGGATGGTGGGGGACCTCCACCTGTTTCTTTCATATAGGAGGGAAGAGTCCACGAACTGTTACATATGGGATATACATTCCTACCTGGAGGAGGAAACGTTTACCAAACCCCAAAAAGCCTATTAAACCTCTCCCACCTCACTCATACCTTAGTTTTTACTTTGCCTTCATTGGAGGTGGTTGAAGCATGATGATGTGCTTGATTTCTTCAGTGAAAGGCGCTTCAGAGCTCAGTTCCCCTCAGAGTACAGTGCTTGTCAGAGAGATGTGATTGGAGTACTGCCTTATGATGGGAAATCCTTCATAGGTTCTCTGTAAATTCGGTCACAGGGACTCGTTTCTGCCTCCCTTTACAGATCGACATTCTACTCCTACTCTATTACCTCTTCTTATTTGTTTCAGTACTGGTTTGGCTGTCTGCTACTAAGTGGACGAGTGTCTATGGGTAAGTATTTAAATAAACCCTCACAGTTATGTTAATGGTCACTTTAAAATATTTATCTGCAAATATGGCTCTGGGACAGATTTTAACTATTACCCTTGCCTCTTTTTTTTTTGCGCAATTTTTTTTTCCAAATGCGAGCGATTTAAATCCGACACTTATAAAACTCGTCGGGTTTGCACGCCATATTACAAGCAGGAAGCGCATGTCAATATTAACGCAAACTTTCGAAAAGACACTTACAATACTTTTCAAGTTAGCGCACCATAGTACACTTGCGTAGAAGTAAATCAGATAATTGATTATCTCTTTTGCACTGGGCAAGCTATGAAACAGAATAAGGATGTGACTGAGCCAACGACTTTTGGATATACTGATATGGAGGTTGCATGAATTACTACCCTTATTCGTGGGTCTAGGGATTTTTTGAAATCTGTATATATTTATCTGTATATATGGCTCTGGGACAGATTTTAACTATTACCCTTGCCTTTTTTTTTTGCACAATTTTTTTTTTTTCAAATGCGAGCGATTTAAATCTGACACTTATAAAACTCGTTGGGTTTGCACGCCATATTACAAGCAGGAAGCGTGCGTCAATATTAACGCAAAAACTTTCGAAAAGACACAATACTTTTCAAGTTAGCGCACCATAGTACACTCGCGTAGAAGTAAATCAGATAATTGAGATTATCTCTTTTTGCACTGGGCAAGCTATGAAACAGAATAAGGATGTGACTGAACCAAAGACATTTGGATATACTGATATGGAGGCCGTGTGAATTACTACCCTTATTCGTGGCTAGGGATTTTTTGAAATCTACACCTTCCCAAACCGTTAGCAAGAAGCTTGAGTACTTGCAGAAAAAACATGTTGCTTTTGAATTGCATGATGTATTCTTTGCTGAATACAATAGGGTTAAGCGTATACCTAGAGGGCTCCGGATGAATGTACGTCCCACCCTGATGAAAGAAAATGTGGAGTATTGCCAAAAATTTGAAATAATTCTTAATAAATGCTCATTTGACCTTTTGGTCTTAACAGTTGAATATCTTCAAAAGGAGATATGCAGAATGGGCTTATTGACACTATGAAACAGGAACTGCCAGACAACCTATCGGTGGAGGAAATGGATAAACTTACCTCAACTCTGGATGAGCAGATAAACGAGTTAAGAGGTTTATTCAGGACCGTAAAAAGAAAAAAATCGCCAGGGATGAGGATAACTACACATTCAGAACTGTCTATCATTGGTCTGGGGATTCCACCAGAAGACCCGGGGGCACTTCTAGTTTCAGACACCGTCGTGTACGCAGAGCGAGTGGACGCTCGAGTACACAGGGCTCCTATTCTGAATCAGCGTCGGGGGAATCCGACCTAGAACCACCGGCAAACGACACAAGTGGCACAAGAAGGGCAGATCCCCGGAAAAAAACAGGTACAGGTGGGAGAGAGGCGAGTGATGACTCGCAGCAGCAACACACAATGATTAATATGAGCAAGGTACAACTCACCAATGATGAACTATCAGTGTCTTTCTGTTCACAGTTAAACTATGACATGTTTGATATACTAAAGGACTTATACCGGCTCTTTAGAACTGTGAAGTTAAAAAGTTTTTTTGCTAACTTACCTTTGAGTAATGATATTGTTAACACTACAGTGATTGACACACATAGTAAGGCTTTGAAGTTGAAAACATTGGGTTTATCGAATTAAAGAACCTTTACACCAGTTCAAATTAATTCAGGGGTACAGACCTTTATTCAACTAGTAGAAAAGGATGTGGCCAATTTGTGTAATCATATTAAAGTACATGGCCAAAGAGGTGGCGATAATAAGGGCCTTTCTATAAAAGAGAAAGCTGCCCTATCTAACCTGAAAAATAATAATCAACTGGTCATTAAGGGGGCTGATAAGGGTGGAGCTACTGTGTTGGTAGATAAACAATATTATGTGAATTACATTTTTACTCAACTATCTGAATTGGGGGGTATATAGGAAACTCACCTGTAACCCAATTTTTAAGATCAAAAAGGAGATTGCGGGCTGTGAAGAATGGAGTGATCGATAATTACACAGCACGATTTATATTAGACTCAGAGGACATTACAACTGTCCTCTACACCTTCCCCAAAGTTCATAAAAATATTAAGCCCACCCTGGACGCCCCATTGTGGCATGTATGGGTTCTATACTATCTAAGGTATCTGTCTATTTGGATAGGGTATTGAGACCTTTTGTAAATTAAAATTCATATATTAAAGACACAGATGACTTTTTAGTTAAACTTCAGGGCTTGCCTACTGAGAATACTATGGGCATTTTGTATAGCCTGGATGTGACATCCTTGTATACTTCTGTCACTCATGAGGCTGGCATTGGAGCAGTGGGGAAAATAATGAGTCAGGATGATAGATATACTCCTTTACAGAAGGAGTTTATTTTACAGTTGTTAAATATTGTCCTGAGCTGTAATTATTTCCTGTTTGAGGACCATTATTACCTACAGCTCCAGGGGACAGCAATAGGTTCCATTATCGCCCCTACATGCGCCAATATTTATATGAATAGTATAGTAGGAGTATTTTGTGTGCAATCATCCGTTATTTTTGTCATACGGCGCCACCTGGTGGCGATATATAGACGATATTTTCGGCGTGTGGTTGGGTGACATTGGAATCCTAGAGAAATTTGTGAATGATTTGTACTCTGCAATTCGTCACATCAGGTTTAAATGTGTTTCTAGTGAAGCGAGTGTGGTCTTTTTGTACTGTAATACTCTTCTACACTATACCAGGGCCCACCCCCTTCTCTGATTAGATATCTCCCTAGGAGCCAACTTTTACGAGTAGGGCGGATTGTGTCTGAAACCGGTCCGGTTGAACAGAGATTGGCTGAGATGGGTGATCATTTCAGAGAAAGGGGTTATCCAACTGTATTGATACAAAGAGAGATTGAGAATGTTTTGGTTCAAAAAGAGGTTAGGGCTAAGAAAAAATCTAATAGATTGGTGTTTGTTAGCCAGTATTCCCAAGTAAGTAATAAAATCCATAAGATTCTTTTTAAACACTGGCATGTATTACAGACATGTGATCCTGAGGTTGTAGAATTTAGGGAACCTCCAATGCCTGCCTATAGGAGGGGTAGGAATCTGAAGGATGAGCTGGTATGTGCTGATATTGATCCTTCTAATAAGAAAGCCCTAGTACAGGGTTATATTGGTAAGAAGAACTTAGGTAGTTTTCCCTGTTTTAGTTGCTCTAATTGCAATAGCATAATTAAAGGCCCTACTTTCTGTCATTTGAATACAGAAAAGAAATTTGAAATTAGGGGTCACTTTACCTGTAATACAGATTTCACGGTTTATTATATTAAATGCCCATGTGGGCTAGGGTACATTGGCGAGACCACCCACACTGTCCGTAAACGTCTTAATCAACATAAGAGCAACATATGGACTTAAAAAGACAGATGCACCAGTAGCTAATTTTTTAATCTGCTGGACACAATCTAAGTCAGCTTAGGTTTCAGATTCTAGAACATGTTAAATACCCTCGGAGAGGTGGTGATAGGACCAAAATTCTGAAACTAAGGGAGGCATTTTGGATTAGTAAACTTGGGACGATGTATCCCAGGGGTATGAATAGGGAATTTGATTTATCTCTATGTCTGTAACATTAATGGGGTGTGTTATGAATTATATGCATTCTGTAATTTATACTTTGTTTTGGATTGTTTTAGCACCAAGAAAACTATTCTACCCATTCCATTTAGGCTATATTATATTTTCTATGTGGTGTTATACATTGATATGTCAATAGATGTAATGTGCAGGTCCACTAGGTGGCAGCACCACAGGTATGTCAGGTGTATTGGGGGTGTGGTTTAGAGGGTTTGTAAGGCATGTTGATTTCAGGTGTATCCATACATGAGAAAGGACTAGCTTCCGAAAATGTGTATGTTTTGTGGTCTGGCTGTATGAGCTATACAAGCTGAATAAATATGTTAAAGAGATTGGTAGTGCTGCTCTCTTTTGTCCTTTTTTAGAAGTAAATCAGAAATGCGCTCCAGTTGACGCAAGCCTTTGAAGACAGTGCGTCATAGTATGCGCATGTCAGACTAACAGTCGGAAGCACGCGTCAACAGATGCGCACACACAATAAAATATTGACTGAAAATTGACAACACTGACAGTTAATGCTTACCTAGGCTGCATTGCTTAGTGCTTTAACGTCCACGCAATACTATATAAAGGGGGCATATTTTTTCCTTTACTCAAAAAGCTTGGCTTAAGGGCTATAATAGTTAGTATTGCATTAATTTAATGATTTTTGTCATAATGGAGCAGCAGCAATCTGTCCCTAAATTTACCATAGGAACTGAGTCTACTAAACACCTTTCTACCAAAGCTAAGTGCTCTTATTGTAAAACAACTGAAGTAGCTTATCGCATATCAATCTAATAATGTTTCTATGTGTACTAACGCACCTACTGTCTCCTCTTTACAGATAGATACAGATGACATACCTCCAGCAATGAAAGAATTCATTACTACCGCCATCATGAAGGCACTGGCTGCACTACCGCCTTCGAATAAGCAAAAAAGGTCAGTTCAAATTTTACCTTCTGTGAGTGATATATGTCCTGATCTACAAAATACTGAACTATATTTGAAGGATGAGGATTCCTCTAACAGTGAGGCTCCCTCATCTAACATAGAACCTGATAATTCCTCCTTTTTATTTAAAAAATTAGCTTATTCATTCTCTTTTGAAGGAAGTCTTAGTCACTTTAGGGATTGGAGAATCTAAACCTTCTGATGATAAACTCTGTAATTGTTTAAATTCAGTATATAAAACTGTTGTCAATCTCCCTGAGATTTTCTCTATACCTGATGCTGTCTCTGATATGATTGCTAAGGAATGGGCTAAACTAGGTGTTTCTTTTAACCCTTCTACAAGGTTTAAAAACTATATCTTCAACCTGCTGCTAACTTAGAGTTATGGGAAACTGTTCCCAAGGTTGATGGGTCCATTTCCATTCTGATTAAATGTACTGCTATTCCTCTAGAAAACAGTACTTCTTTTAAAGACCCTTTAGACAGAAAACTTGAATCTTCTCTAAGAAGGGCATTTATACATATTGGCTATATACTTAGACAAGCTATATCTATTGCTGACATGGCTGCTGCTTCTACTTACTGGTTAACCAGTCTTGCACATCAGTTATCCACTGACCCTGAGTATTCTAATCTATTGAATTAACTTCGAAATGCAAACAATTTTATTTGTAATGCAGTATTTGATATTTTGAAAATTAACATTACAAGCATGTCTCTAGCTATACTTAACAGAAGAGCCCTATGGCTTAAATCCTGGAATGCTGACATGGTGTCTAAAACTAAATTATTACCTCTTTCTTTCCAAGAAAAGAAATTGTTTGGGTTTCATCTGGATTCTATTATTTCTACTATTACTGGAGGTAAAGGTGCTATTCTTCCTCAAGAAAAAAAGTCAAAAGGAAAATGTAAAGCTCCTAATTGTTTTTGTTCCTTTCGTCAGAATAGAGAACAGAAAACTGACTCACTTAAACGCTCTGGCTCAGTCTGGAGACCCACTTCAAATTGGAAGAAATCCAAACAGAATAAAAAATCTAATCCAGCCTCTAAGAACGCATGAAGGTACGGCCCCTAACCCAATGGTAGGGGGCAAATTAAATTATTTTCAGAAAGCTTGGTTACAATCTGTCCCAAATCCCTAGATCCAAAACATTATTTCTCAGGGATATTGAATTTGATTCAAAATGGTCTCCCACGGGAAGGTTCTTTCTAACCCATATTCCAAAACATCCAATAAAAGATCAAGCTTTTCTTTAATCTGTCTCAGATCTGGAAGATATTGGAGTAATTGTTCCAGTTCCTTTGCATGAACAGGGGATGGGAATTTATTCAAATCTCTTCATTGTACCAAAGAAGGAGGACTCTTTCAGACCAATTCTGTATCTGAAAACTCAAAACAAATTTGTAAGAATACCATCTTTAAAATGGACTATTCTATCATTAGTCTGTTATTCAGGGGGCTTCTTTTGCTCATCCTACTTGGTCTGTAATCACCACAGATGCAAGTCTTTCAGCTTGGGGAGCTGTCTAGGGGTCTCTGACAGCACAAGGAGTTTGGAATCCTCGGGAAGCAAGGTTATCAATCAATGTTTTGGAACTCCATGCACTTCTCAGAGCCCTTCAGGCTTGGCCTCTATTGAAAAGGAAACCTTATCTCTGTTTTTAGACAGGCAATGTTATGGCATTAGCTTATGTCAATCATCAAGGGGGAACTCACAGTCCCCTAGCCATGATAGAAGTATCTTGAATCCTCTCTTGGGCAGAAATCAATTCCTGCCTCATCACTGCAATTCACATTCTAGGTTAAGACAACTGGGAGACAGACTACCTCAGTCATTAGTCCCTACATCCAGGAGAGTGGTCTCTCCAACAAGATGTATTCTATCAGATTGTAAAAAAACTGGGACCTACCAGAGATAGATCTGATGGCCTCTCATTTGAACAACAAACTTCCAAGGTACCTTGCAAGGTCCAGGGATCCTCAGGCAGATGTATTGGATTCTCTAGCAGTTCCTTGGTCTTTCCAGCCTGCTTATATATCCCCCCCCCTCTGATCCTACTCTTCAGAGTGATTTCCAGGATAAAATTGGAACAGTCATTTGTAATTCTAATAGCCCCAGTGTGGCCCCACAAGATTTGGTATGCGGCCCTGGTTTGAATGTCCAGTTGGCCACCATGGCCTCTTCCTCTAAAGCCGGACCTTCTGTCTCAAGGTCCCTTTTTCCATCCAGATCTAAAGTTTCTAAACTTGATGGCATGGAAATTGAATGCTTAGCACTCTGATTCAGGCTACAAGCCTATTTCTAGGAAAATTTATCACATAGTTTGGAAAACATATATTTCATGGTGTATCAACCATGATTATTCCTGGCATTCTTTTAGAATTCCTAGGATTCTTCAGTTCTTGCAGGATGGTTTAGCTAAAGGTTTATCTGCCAGTTCTTTGAAAGGACAAATCTCTGCTCTTTCTGTATTATTTCACAGGAAGATTGCTAACCTTCCTGATGTTTTTTTTTCCAGGATTTAATCCAGATTAAACCTGTTATTAGGCCTATTTTTCCTCCTTGGAGTCTTAACCTAGTGTTAAAAGGTTTACAGGCTCCTATTTTTGAGCCTATGCATAAATTGGACATTAAACTACTTTCATGGAAAGTGTTGTTTTTTTTGGCCATCTCTTCTGCTAGAAGAGTTTCTGAATTATCTGCTCTCTCTTGTGAGTCTCTTTATCTGATATTCCATAAAGCTGTTTTGTTGACTACATTTACATTTTTACCTTAAGTTGTTTCTTCACACAAAATTGGTAGGGAAATTGTTGTTCCCTCCTTGTGTCCTGATAAAAAAAATATGTGGATGTTGTTAGAGCATTGAAATCTACCCAATTTCAGTCTGACAGACAGAAAAAGAAGAGATGCTTCCTTGTGCGAATCAGCTTCAAACAAACAGGCAGGTTATGTATCACTCGCTCACAGTATACTCAAAAGGGAGGCAGCAC
This sequence comes from Bombina bombina, assembly GCF_027579735.1. Lineage (NCBI taxonomy): Eukaryota > Metazoa > Chordata > Amphibia > Anura > Bombinatoridae > Bombina > Bombina bombina. The sequence goes on from NC_069505.1 coordinate 64,649,264, forward strand.
TCAAGACTCGCCAGAAACACGGGGCATCAAGCTCCATACGGAGCTTGATAAATATGCCCCATAGCCTGCAAACAATTGAAGTATCTATAGATGGACTTTTATATATCAGTCAACCTCTACTATCCATCCTACTTGTAATAATTTTCTGTAAACTAAAAAGAAAAACAAAAAAAAGGAGAAGAAAAGAGAAAACTATCTAAGTAATGAAGGTAAGAGAGAGAAAGACAAAGAGCGGGGGAGAGGGGACGGAAAAGGGGGAGGAGGGGGTTAAGTTCTTGCGCATGCGTAATATTGTTGATGATGAATGTATAAGCTATGTTTGTCTCCATTGTGCTTGTAAAGTTTCCCAATAAAATTTAATATTAAGAAATGTATCTTATCTGTTTTGTTTAAAATAAGAGTATTTTGGGACTTCCGGTGGGCGGGCTCCGGGATAGGCAGCAGAGCTCCGCACCAACTTGCTCTAACTTGCCCAATAAACTACCTTTTGTAGCCCATCCACGGCTAATTTTGCCCCTCATCTACCCAGCTGCCTCTCTGGAGCCCCACGAAAAAATCCTAGGCAGGTCCCGCTGCCCGGAGCGGAGGGGTTACTTGGTGGCGATCCCCTCCTGCACTTTTTCACAGGAGTGATTCCAGCTCCCCCACCGAAGACCCCTATTCTAATACCTCGGAGTGAGGAGACACAATCCTTGGACGCCTACTTGCCGATGTACTTGCGGGGGTCAGTCCGGCTCCCGCTCTCTGCTCCCGGCGATTTCTGACTGCACGGGTCTGCTGTGGGGGACTGCGTTGCAGGCGCGTCTGACGCCATCTTGGGCCCACGTGGCTCGCTGTCCTCTAGAGTCGGCGTAGTGTGGAGTGGAAGGTGAGGCCGAATATTGCAGGGAAAAGCCATTGTAACACCCGATGCCTGATACCCTAGACTCCGGACCCTTGCTCCATTGGACTGTTAGGCGCCTGGACACATGGTCTTTGTTGCCCGTCTGGCAGGGGGGCGACCGAAGGGACATTGAATCGGTTCACTCGCCTGGGAGGATCCTTTGACACTGGAGAGGGCCGTCGTAGGCTCCCTCCGTTAGGCGCTGAAACTCACAAGCACGCCGGGGAGGTGCCCCGTGCTCACAGAGAACTGACGCTACACCGGGTAAGATCATTACACCTGCACCCCCATATGAGCCTCCTCTGCCCCTACATATAACCGGCCACCGCTCCTAGCTGTGTTATGAACACATCACAGAGACACTTGCTTGGTCTGTTTGGTACCAATATACTCCCCTCACGGCCCCTGGACATCTGGACTGGGTCTCTCTTTGTCACTCACGGAGATAACTACTCCTGCATCTGCCTGGCCTTTTGTGGGGTAGAACTTTGCTGGACATTCTTGCTTGACCTCTGCGCCAGAACAGGATACTCTTACAACAGGGACCTGGTGATATAAGTGTTAAGAAAGTAACTTTCTCTGGAGACTGACCGCCTCCTGGCTGCCCCTACATTGCAGGGAGAAAGAAGCGGTCACTTTGCTTTGCAAGGCCTCTAGAGAGGGTAACTGAGTCACGCTGTGCCTGTGCATCTTGTCATCTAGGGGACAGAAACTTTACAGACCCCTATCCGGGGGACACTCTCCTAGAACCCCAGGGTCAATTTTCTCTTTATCATATTGCATAAAGCTGCATTGTACTGCATTGTATATAATTGCTGTCAGTTTTTGCCTCTAACCACTCTTCTTTCCCCTATAAAGCAGCTTGGTTTTGCTCCTTAGCTCACACTGGGACTCTGTCTACTTGCGAGGAGATTACAGACTGGGGTGAGAGCGCAAGAATTCCATGTCCCTCCTGTTGACAGGTTTTGACAATATTTCCTCGGTTGCATACTATTTTGCTCATTGATGGTTGCTGTATTTTGTTCTATAATTGCCTTATCTTGTCTTGGTGTCTTTTTTAGTGGCATCTGCCATTTTACTTTGTAATAGCAACGTAACACCTGCTTTTAATTACCTTACTTCTTCCCTTGACAGTTCTTAGGTATATGGATAAATATTTAACCAACACCCCAATGGCGAGTCGTAGTAAAGCCAATGACCGCCGCCATAGAGTTGCTAGTGATCAAGCCACTCAGGGTCACAGTTCTGAAGCCCCGCTAGGGGGGGAGCAGGTGGAAACCCACCCTATTATAAAACAAATCACCCTACTTTTCATGCCTAAAATTGACAACCTACAAAGGGGTGTAGACACCCTTGCGGGTTAAGTCAAACAGTTCTCAACCAGGATGGGGGAGGCGGAGGGTAGAATATCTGATCTGGAAGACTCTAATATCAGTACGTTGAGTAAAATAGCACACTTAGAGAAACAAAACACGTCCCTCCAGATGAAAATAGACGATCTAGAAAATAGATTGAGGCGCAATAACATGCGTCTCCTTGGTCTCCCAGAATCCGTTAAACAACAGGAATTGATTCACTTTATAGAAAACACTTTGCCATCACTGCTGAATGTATCTATCAAAGACCTTATTGGAGGGGTGGAAAGGGCACACAGGGTAGGGCCGGATAGACCTAGTCAGAATTTGGAGCAACCTCGCCCCATAATGATAAAATTCTTGCATTTTCAAACCAAAACTGCCATCTTAAGAGCCTACAGAAAAATAGGCGAGCTGATGTTTGAAAACTCAAGGCTATTACTGTTCCAGGACTTCTCTGCGGACCTAATGAAACGCCGCAGAGAATTCTCGCCCCTTTGCACACAGCTTCATAAAGAGGGTAAACAGGCCTACCTTTTGTACCCCGCTAGGCTCAAACTGGTTACCCCCAGGGGTTCCAGATTCTTCGAGACCCCAGCTGCTGCCCAGGAATTCTTAGACAAATATGAGCCCCTAGCGCGCAGCCCCACACACAGCCCTCAGAGACAACTGAGAGGGGAGGAGGGTTGAATGGGAAGTTTAGGTATAGCTAATAAATGTTTAATTATGTCTAATTGTACCAGACTTAAATTGACATAATGGTTGATTGGGCTTGGATACTGACTTTGTCTCAATTAATCACGCTACTATTGGGACCCTCCTTGGGGAAGGACCGGGTGTTTGGCCCGCTCCCAGACACAGGGTCCACACTCGGGACAGCCTTAAAGGGCTGTTCTGGTTGTGATTTCACAAGATTTTGTTACAAAGGTTTTGAGTTCTTAGTTGAGGCAGTTTCTATATGGCTGCTTCCTATTATTGGTGCACATGATGAAAAGTATATCTGTCATAACATGTTAATTTTTACTGATCTTATTATAAATGCTTTATTAGATTGGGTTCTGATGACAAATTTGAATTTCTTTACAGCGCCACTGTTTGCAATATCTGTTCAATGGGGCCTGGCTGGGACTCGGCATGGTGAAGGGCTGAACTGGGAGCCTCTACACACACCGCAAGGTTTGAAACAATGGGGTTTTTTGTTTTTTTTTCTCTCGACCCCACAGTCCTCTTCCTTTCTCTCCTTCCCCCCACTCCCCCTGTGTTTGTCTGCGATGCCACCTATACCTCACCGCCCTTAGCCATGAAAATGCCCTTAACACTCACATCATACCCACTAGATAAGATTTAATTTATATTCCTGGAATATAGGGGGAATCCACTCCCCTATTAAGAGGAAGTCGATTTTAACCCACCTTAGGAAAAAACGTGCAGAGATTGTATTCTTACAGGAGACTCACCTCTCAGACTTAGAACATAGTAAATTGCAGACTGGCTGGGTAGGAAGAGTTTAGTTTGTCTCATATAAATCAGCTAGTAGAGGATTAGCTATACTTTTCGGTAAGCAATTGGAATATGAGATTTTAGATGTGCTTAAAGACCCTGAAGGTAGATACCTGGTGGTGCAGGTTAGAATCTTAGACAACACCTACACCTTATGTAACATTTATGCCCCGAACCAAAGAGACAGGAAGTTCTGGGATTCCATCACGACCCTACTCACGCCCTATCTGGGTACCCACATCATTCTAGGCGGAGATTTCAATCTAGCTCCCAACCCCGATTGCGATAGGCTTAGAGACCCTAACAGATGCGCAGCGAGAAGTCTACCCAAAGTTTCTGATAAATTTGAGAGAGAAGTCTTTGAGGGTTTGAGGGGCGCCTTGGATGTCTCAGACGTTTGGCGCCAACGCAACCCCGATGGCAGATACTATACCTGCGTCTCCAGGGCAACGCCCTCCATGTCACACATTGACCTCTTTATGATTTCAAACTCGTTGATCACTCAGGTCATATATACAAAGATCGGTGAAGTTATTGTCTCTGATCACGCTCCTATAGCACTTTTCCTTGATACTACACCCAAGGTGCCCAACAGACGTACCCTGCGTTTCCCAAAATATCTGGTAACGTCCCAAGAATTTCAGTCCTACCTAGTTCACTGTTGGGATGACTATAGGATAAACAATATCCAGCACCTAACTACGCCAGAACTCTTTTGGAGCACGGACAAAGCCGTTCTTTCGGGCAACATCATTGCATTTATGGCCCGTAGAAAAAGGCAATGCACGGAGAAGGTTACAAGATTGAGAGATAGTTTGGCGGATGCCTATCGTGCGTATTGCACTACCCCCTCTCACAACACTTACCGCGCTTACACCGGCATCAAACTGGAGTATGACTCACTTCTTGCGCACCAGGCCTCTCAGGCACTCATACGGACCCGGGGTAAATATTACCGGTACGGGGACAAATCTGGAAAACTTTTGGCCACTCTGGTGAAAATAGGCACCTCCTCCAAGCATATTGCGGCGATTAAGGTCGGGGACAGAGTCCTGAGGGATTCGGGGGCTATTGCAGAGGCCGTTGCCTCCTACTACTCCTCTCTGTACGCAAGCGAACTCCCTACGGGGAACGGGGTGAGGGATCGCTTCTGGGAGACCATCACTCTCCCAAAGCTCTCGGAGGAGCAATTAGCCACGCTGAATGCCCCTATAACAAGAGAAGAGGTAGAAAGAACCATCATGAGCATGTCAATGGGTAAGGCGCCTGGTCCCAATGGCCTACCGATTGAATTCTATCGCCTACTCAAACCGCAAGTGGCCCCCTCCCTCGTGGATCTGTTCTCTGCCTATTCCGAAGGGGAGAAAACCCCCTCCCCGGAATTTCTGTTGGCCTCTATCACATTGATCCATAAAGCGGGTAAGGATTGTTTGCTACCTGAGTCTTATAGGCCGATTTCTTTATTGAATTCGGACTATAAGATCCTTACCAAGTTGTTTGCCGAGAGGCTGAAGTTTATTCTGCCCAATATCATCCATGAGGACCAGACGGGCTTCATGTATGCGCGTTCATCGACGGTTAATGTGCGAAGGTCTTACAGATTGTCCAACACTTCTGGGCGGGTGCCCGTGGTCATAGGGAAGATAGACCGGAGGCCTTTCTGCTATCCCTGGACGCGGAAAAGGCCTTCGACCGTGTGGAGTGGGGTCATCTGTTCCACACCATGGCCAAAGCCAACTTCACCGGTCCCTTCCTTACCCTTATCAAAAATCTCTATCAGGCACCAATGGCAAATGTGCTAGTGAACAATATATTCTCTCCCAGCCTTCGGTTGCACAGGGGTACTAGGCAAGGGTGCCCTTTGTCACCCCTCCTTTTCAATTTAGCTTTGGAGCCATTAGCCATCAAGCTTCGTCAGGCCTTTCCAGGTATCGATATTGCGGGTGTTCCGCAGCATCTGGCTCTGTACGCGGATGACATGCTCCTCTTCGTGCAGGACGCCCAAGCGCACCTGCCTGACATTCTTCAGATTCTTGCTGAATTTGGCCTGTTCTCCGGTTATAAAGTCAATGTGCAAAAATCGGAGATCCTCTGGTTGAACCGCGTGGGGGGCTTGGATGCGGGGTACCCCTTCTCGGTAGCCAACCAGGATATCACATATCTGGGTATTAGGATTTCAGCTAACCCCAACAGACTATATGCTAACAATTTGACCCCTATTTGCGCGAAACTTCAGGCTCAGATGAACAGCTGGAGATCTCTTCCACTTTCATTGTCGGGAAGGGTGGCCCTACTCAAGATGGTGGTACTCCCCCGATTGCTCTATCCATTGCTCATGCTCCCCTTACTTTTGAACAAATCCGATATCAAACTCTTAAATTCGGCAGTGAGAGCCTTTATCTGGCAGGGGAAAAAATCAAGGATCTCAAGAGACAAGCTTAGCTTGCCCTTTCTCCACGGAGGTCTGGCGCTCCCAGACTTTCGGCTATACAATTGGGCCGCACTGACCCGACTGGTGGTGGATTGGCAGGTTGGCACTGGACACTTTTGTCGTACAAATCTAGAACAGGCGGTACTGGGTAATGTCTCTTTGGCTTACCTTCCACACGTGCCAGACGCAAGATCCCTGCGACCCCTGGGTCTTAGCATGCTATACAAAGACCCCTTGAAGGCCTGGTTACTGGCACATAAATACATGGGTAAAACTTGTCATGCCTCTCCTTACTTACCTATTAGGAGAAACCCAGACTTTCCGGCAGGCTCTGAGACCCTGCCTTTTCGCATTTGGGAGACGCGGGGGCTGTCTTCACTTAAACACTTGTTAGACCCGCTAACAAAAACTATCAAAACATTTGGGGCTTTGCAGAGAGATTACAATATAAAAAGAGCTCATTTCTATGCCTACTTACAGGTCTGTCACTATGTGGGGGCGCTGATCAGAGACGGTGCAGATTTTTGGGAGGGCTCTCCCTTCCGCCTTTCTCAGACACTATATGTCATGGGAAGGTTCTCGCTTTCGGAAATTTACCATACACTCCTACACCACCTTTCCACTTCTCATCAGTCTTCGATACAGGCAGGTTGGGTTAGAGAGGGTATGAGAGAGGTCTCTTGGATAGAAGTAAGGAACAGCTTGGAAAAAAACAGGAAAGCGACTTTGTCAGCTTCGTACAGAGAATCTCAAATACGTTTCTTGCACAGGGCCTATCTCACCCCAAGGGCACTGGCAAAATGGGTTCCATCCTGCCCGAACAGGTGTACCAAATGCGCCTTAGCTAACCCCGGGCTTTTCCATTACATATGGGATTGCCCCCCAATTAGGCAATACTGGGGTAAGATACAATTCTGGTTGAGAAGGCGGTTACAGATACAGATTGACATACTCCCTGAGACTATAATATTTCTGTTGTGGGATGAGAGACTCCGGCAACAGGACTCGATACTAAGCCTAGTTATTTTAGTGGCTAGGAAACACTTACTACAACACTGGATAGCAGACAAAGGCCCCTCTTTTAGAGGTTTCAAAAATCTGCTAAAATCACAAATTTTCATAGAACAGATGGATGTGAGACCCGATGTCCAGAATAGATTAAGTCTGTTCCTACGTAAATGGCGCAGACTTATACTCACTTTTGAGCTGGAGGTCCAGAGGCTAATTCTCAGACCATTTAAGGACTCAGTTGCCTTCATGGAGGACACACTTAGGGGAGACTGGGACCACTTACTCAACTAAAAATCTATAGGGGATATTATGTCAAACTCCGTATCCTCCCTGTATTCTTATCTCCCTCTCCACCCTCCTCCCCTATTATTACCACTACAATATCCTTTCTTTTTTTTTTTTTTTTTCTCCCCAGCCAGGCCTCAGCACTGTAGCGGTCCTGCCCTGACAGGTCCGTAACAGTTACCTCAGACAGAGGTTTTACTATTTGCACTTGTTAGTTAGGGTTATATTGTTTAGTTAGGTTTACGGTTTTGTACTTTGAAAAGAAAAAGGAAAAAGAAGAGTTTGGGATCAGGACTTTTGCACCACTGCCATTCCCATTTTCGGACATATACTGAAATACAATTTTCAACTGTTATCCTTTTATGGTAAATAATGTGTTAAACATGGAACTTGTATTCTACCCTCTGACATTGTAATGAACAACCATTCACTGTTGTAATATGACAGCATCATGGAATCCTGTTTTATTTGTGCATTTTGTCCTCCCTAATAAAAATGATATTAAAAAAAAATTAAAAAAATAAGAGTATTTTTCCAGTAACAACAGTTCCTGTGTCATTTTCTTCCACTCTAAAAAGTGGGTATAATACAAGCTTTCCATTTTCTCGCTATTAGAGATTTAGCCCCATTTATGCAGATCTGAATCAAGGAGAGTCTAAATTTGCATTGGGTTTGGGTATGTCATCAAATAGTATTGCCATGTGGGATAATTGAAACGCGGGGTCAACTAGTGGCTGCAGAGCCTTCTCAAGAGAGTTCCAATAGGGTTGCAGAGGGGGGCATGACCACCAAATATGTGACAAGGTTCCAATGTCTCCACAGGAATTTCAAGTAAGGTGTGCAGCTGAAATAAACTGCATTCTAATTGCCAAAAAGCAATGTCAAAGTCATGCATGTCTGCTCTTTCTGAACAAAGGGGATCTCAGAGAAGCTTTTACAAAATTTGTCATTAGGGTTACCAGGTGTTCTCCACAAAAATACTGGACTCTAGGTGACTGGGCAGTATAGTAGGTTGAGTCATGCAATACCTCCCATTAGCCCCCACTCTTGATCTATCCATGTATATTTTTCACAATTCAGCAGCCATTTTGCCCTTTGGCTGACAGTAACATACAATCAATAATGTTGCCTTTTTGATTGCTAGTTACACAATCGTGATTTGACCCAGTTGACTGCCACTTAATTCTTCCTGCTCCCTATTTGTAATGCATTAAAGCATAGGAGACCTCACGATTAGCTAAAACTCTGGAACTTTAAAACACTGATCATTTAAGTGTCGTGTAATTTTTTGAATATTTTACAGTACAGTCTGCAGGAATACTGGTATAGCCGGTTGAATACTGGACATCTAGCAACCTTATTTGTCATATGATTGCAGTAGTTATATGTAAATAAATTCAGTAAGAAACCCAAAGTTTGCAAAAAGTTAATGATTTATTTTATGTGATTGTATATGGCGGCCAAATAGTTGCATTAAATATACCAAAAAGGGCCTAGATCAATACCTTAGGTTGTCTTATGGTAAATAAAAAATCATGGTTTCCATCAGAGATTTACTTCATACATATTTACACCAAATGTTTTATGCGTAAGGATTACCTTGGGTTGATAACAGTATATGGGATGGTGCTTAATACATATTTTGTGTAGCATTTCTGGGATCCACATATTTTTATTATTTATTGGAGATAATATTTAATCATATGGTTCTGGCACAGTCTATTTTAATGTGTCTCTAAGGCCCTGATATTCAAAGATTCTCCACCTTGAAGAGAAACTGTAGTTTATAATTCACAGGGGCTGAACACACTGAATATTCAAAAGAAAAAAGGCAGAACTCTCTATCACTGCAAGATTTCTCCCATTTATCTATGTGAAGGAGAGACAAGGCCAGTGCAATATAGCACTGCATGATATGAGAGTTTTGTTACACTTACATTTTGTGCAATGTATTTTATATTGTTTTATATTTCAGATTGTGTACTTTCATTGTTATTGCATTTAAGCTTTACACATTCTCATTTTAATGCATTTAGATCTAGCAGTGATTTTACAAATTCTGAAAAAGTAGCTTTTTGGGGTTTGGTAAAAAAAACATGGGTGTTTTCTAGCTTTTCAAAAGTTTCTTTGTTACTTTAACAAATTAGGATCATATTTTGTATATTTATGTGTATCTTTTACAAATTACATGGCACATTGTATTTGCTGCATTGTAAACTAAAACTGACAGCTTCAGAAAATGGGAGGGACAGGGCAGTTCCCTGGGCTAAACAGGGGAGTTCACAGGGTATTTCTGAAGCTTTCTCACCAGTCTTGTGAAATTTTGAAAGTAGTTTAAACATGCTGGTCTCCCTGATTTGTCTTGCCAGCTGTATCCAGGTGATTGTAATTGATGCAAACTTAGATTTTATATCAGCCCCAGGTGTTCTCCAGTTACCTTCCCTCTCCCATTGTGAAATTTTGTTGTTTCGTTTTATGGAAGGCATCTCTTTGATTTTTCTAGGTTCCTCCCTTGTTCTTAGAAAATTCAGTGAGTACTGCCCTGTAAAGTGAGCACTATATTCACTCTCCAAACTAGATCATGTTTGATTATCTTGCCCATAGGACGTAATGATGTTCTCTTGGAAAATGAAGCTAACAGTTTTCAGTTTTAATTTAAATAGAAGAAATACAAAGTGCAATCTAGTTTGCGAAAGATACACATAAATATACAAAGTATAAGCCTAGTTTGTTAAAGTTACACAGAAACTGTGAAAGCAATATCAGAATTTGTCAAATCACAATCCTAAAAACACTGCTGTGTACAAAATACAATACAAGATAGAGAGTGCAAAATATAAATGTAATAAAATGTAATCTGAAATGTAAAGTGATATAGAATACAAAGCACAAAGTGTAAATGCAGCAGAACTGTCATATTTTCTCTCTTACGCATCCAGAAATGTAGAGAACGCTCCTTGGAGAAGTAAAGCAAAACTTTCCTTTTGAAAATTTAACTAGGGATCTCACAGTGCTGGATCCTTTTAGAATAGCTAACTTGAGTGGAGAGGTTTTGAATATCATGGCCATAGCATGCATGTGTAATCATAACATATCATTAAGTTCTGAATATTGGGTGTTAATTGTTAATGTAAAATGGTAGACATTTTTGGAAAACAAAGGGACAGTCTAGTCAAAATTAAACTTTCATGTTTTAGATAGGCCATGAAATTTTAAACAACTTTTCAATTTACTTGTTGAAGGTCGCCACTTATCTGGAGGAGCCAGTCTGGGCTTGAGACTACAGACAACAAGGCTAGCCATGGTTATGATATTAGTATACAAATGCATTGTTTTGCAGTTGTTATCAGCTACATTCAATTAGAAAAATATGTGTAGCAGGGTTAGCCTTGCGAAGTAACTAATGGTGCAATTCCAGCTCTGAGAATAACAATTTTGAGAGATAAATTACATGAAGAGAGGGCAAAATAGATAATGAAAGTATATTGAAAAGTTGTTTAAATTACGCATAACTAAACATTTTATATTGAAATCTTAAGGTGTTTACTGTTCCTTTAAATCTTCATTAAAGGGACACTGATTCAGATAGAGCATGACATTTTAAGCAACTTTCTAATTTACTCCTATTATCAAATTTTCTTCATTCTCTTGGTATCTTTTTTGAAAATGTAAGTTTAGATGCCGGCCCATTTTTGGTGAACAACCTGGGTTGTTCTTGCTGATTGGTGGATAAATTCATCCACCAATAAAAAAAAGTGCTGTCCAGAGTCTGTACCAAAAAAAAAAGCTTTTGCCTTCTTTTTCAAATAAAGATTGCAAGAGAACGAAGAAAAGTTGATAATAGGAGTAAATTAGAAAGTTGCTTAAAATTGCATGCTCTATCTGAATCACGAAAAAAAAAACATTTGGGTTCAGTGTCCCTTTAACAGTATTGTGAACAATGTTCGTCTAATAATATGCAGTAAAATGTTGGATTTTATAATAATAATGTGAGGAGAACACATTTTTGGCTTTAACATGCAGTGACATGTTTTCCATAAAATGAACATTTGTTGCAAACTCTACTCAAATAGACGTCTTAGGAATGATTTCTGTACTGCTGATAGTCGACTAGGGACATTTTTCTTGCGTATTGTCTTCAGACATGGCTTCTTTAGAGGAGCAGTTTTTCTCGGAGTCTGAAGACTTTTGGCAAGCTTAACATGTTCATTGCAGAAGTATTTGACGTTGTTCTCCGACAGGTAGATTAACATATTTTCCGAAAGGCCCATGCACTGAGAGTGCACCCAGTGACCACCTTCATTGGAGCAATAGATCATAGATGGTTTGTTGAGTTCTGTGGAATAGAATGGTACCCAAGTGTTAATGTCAACCTGGCAGTCAGTGCAACATGTGATCCAGTAACCCGTCTCTGATTCGTCTTCTTCATCATCTTCATTATAAGTGTCCTCATCAAACAGGTTTCCATCATTGTTAAATGTGAACTCTTCAGAATCTTCTAGTGGCATAGAATCCTCCAGCTCCTCTGTAGAGCCTTGGCTGCAACTCTGCATTATTTGCTCATCCTCTCCAAAGTTTAAAATGTACAGGAAATAGCTGGATTCTGAGCATGGGTGTTTATTATCTCCTGGGATTACTAATAACACTGCACCACGTCCCATATCCCCCCCAAACCATGTCTTGCTTTGTTTAATTTCGCCTGTCCATTCAGGTGTCTCAGATTTCTGAATGTCAATGGTGTCTTCTTTTATGCAAACTCTGTTGCAAATAAATCTTTTTTGACTGTCAGACTCATATCCGCCAACTATCATAAATTCTTCAAGACTGATCTGTGTTGCTATTGCACTAGAGAAGGACAAGCTGCCTTGCATGACTGTGCATGTGACAGCTGGACTCCCAAGAGGAAGGTCTACTTTAATCTTGTAAATATTTGTAGATCTACAATTACTTTCAATGCAGTGGCCACCCATAATATAGACAGTATCATGTTTTGCTAAGGAAACATGGAAAGAAATTCCATCTTGGAGCTCAGGTAGGTTGTATGAGGTAGATAATCCAAACTGCAGGTCAATAAGATATATGAGTGGCTGACAGTCAGCAACACTGTTCCAATTCTCTGTTGTTCTTTTACTTAATGGCACATATGACCTCCCACCGAACAGCACTGTTGCAGACTTTCCCCTGCTGTGGACCACATTTATGGAATGTCCATACCTTGCCTCTGGAATATCTCCCAATAGATCTTTCTCCATACAACACAGAATAATTTTCTTGTTGACTGATGGCACCATGGACATGATATATAATTTGTGAGAAATGTCATTGTTTGGGGTCTTTCCACCATGGATGAGGTATTGAGTAGACTCATCATTTGAACTAGATGGCAGTTGAGTAATAGCTGGGTATCTCAGTGGAGGGAGGTAACAAGAATTATTACTGAATGTGGTAGACCTCAACCTCAATTCGTTACATTTCAGATTAAGAAGGAAGACACCCGTTGGGCAGGAACGCTTCGGCCAACCTTTCTGTCCAAAGAAAAACACATGGCTTCCAAAATGAAGCAATGAGAAACCTGGCTGGATTAATGATGAATTGTTCACAGCGGTTACTATCTTTAGACACATTTGGAGTAAACAACCTGTGCCTGAAACAAAAGGATAAAAACTCAGTGAAAACATTGCATATACTGTTAGACAGAGGGAAATGAAATATTGTTACAACATCTGGAGTACATTAAACAACTACTCAATGCCTTAAATATATATTTGTAACATCCTAGGATATGTAAGCTGAAACTATCTACTACAAGAATAAAAACAATAAGGTATGTTATCCCTATAGCTAGCTAGATAGCTTGTAGCCCTCTTTGACAGCCAAGAGGTTTAAAGGGACAGTCAAGTCCAAAAAAATGTTCATGTTTCAAATAGGGCATGTAATTTTTTTTTTTTTAAATCAAAGTTTTTTATTTAAGGTATTTAGTAGTACAAGATATATGTCAGTACAATAGGTGCATCATCTCAATAACAGAAAAAAGGAAAAACAATAAACAACAATCCTCAAAATACAATACGCCTCAAAAATATTTCACCTGAATTCCAAGGCAACATTTCAGAAATTAAATGAACCTATATGACATATCATGACATGTATAAGCACTACAATAGTCATTACTAATGCAAGAGTGATAAACCAATTTGATACCTTAAAGTTTTTGTATATTTTCAAAATTACTGATGTACCTCTTTACAAAAATAAACTGCCTATTAGGAAGATACTTTAAACTGGAATATTTAGAGTAATGTCATATAGTATGAAGAGTACAGTGCTTTATTATCATGTAAAAAACTGCCTATTAGGAAGATAATTTAAACTGGAATGCTTAACATAATGGCATAACGTAAGGGGAGTGCAATACTTTGATATCATATAGCTGTGATAAAGGCTTGTAGTCTGTGGAGGATCAAGTTTACCTCAAGTGCATGCTTCCTTATTACAAAATAAATACAAAAAAGCTCCTTTATTATGATATAATTCCAATAGCTGTAGTTAGGTCGTATGGCTTTAGACAAAGAGGTATTATGACTTAATATATGCAGCATAGTAAGAAGCTGTATAGCATATGATAGTACAGGTAAGGGAACAGATTAACCTCTAATATGGCACTGAAGCCCCATGAGAAATATATTAAATATAGCCAGCGTAAAGGAGATTAGCTTGCATAACTAAAGGGATTGAAGTCATTAAAATATTACCCGGCAGTAATTAACGTGTGGTGAGAAGACAATATTAGCTAATGGCCATAAAAGGGTCTGAACACATTTACAAAAAACAACCAATCGAGAACTCTCTCTGCAGCCCAAAATATTCTCTAAAGACAAGGGGAATATGTAATAATCTTAACTCGTTGTTGATCCTTGTAGTACCTACTATCCACAGTGTGGTTAACGTTAAATCTAACAATAACACAATTGTACCACCAAATTTAATAAACTCTATTCATGTCACTAAACCCCAGTAATAGTGGTAAGTCCAGAATAGTCTAAAGGCCCACAGCTTTGTAGCCCTCTTGCTCTAAGGTCGGATCAGCTCAGCCTACAACTCTCTTGGACAGCGGCTCCGTCGTGATATAATAGCTGAAGAAAAGTTCAAACCCCACTCGGGGTGTCTCCATACCCGGGGAACTCCGCTCCCTCAGCGCTCGAGGTCCTGTCACCCGCAGCTGTGCATGTAATTTGTGATTCGTGAAAGGTATCGACCTGCGATACAGTCCATGGCTCTAAGCCCCCCTTTGTGTGAGCCGAACTGTGAGATATTGACCTGGGTTAGATAGAGCTCCGCCTGTAGGCTTCCTCTCGCGTACCCGGAGGCCGGCCGCGCCATCACGGGTTTCAAATAGGCCAGACACCGCATGTGGGTTTTCAATGTAGTTGTAGGTTTTATATCCCAGTGTAAGGCTGTGAGTGAAATTCTCTTCCTGAGCAGGAGAGTTTCCCCGGGTCGACTTTGCTTCGGCTGTCAATTTCAAATTTGCTAAAGAGCTATAGGTCACTTTGGCAATTGGTGTATCTGTATATGAATCATTATGGACGCCGGCTCCACACTTAGAAATATTGCCATATTTCTCTTCTCTTGACAAACGTATTGAGTGCGTGAGGTCTTCATAGTTACGGCAAATCTGGAGATCTAGATCTTGCAAGAGAGCCTGTATCTGCAAATAGATATCCTCCTCAATGTGAAAATAAATAAAGTAGCAAAATAATAGCTTCCCCTCCACAGACTTTAAGTAGCAGATGAATACTGCTTAACCCTGTTAAACTTGGAACCGGGGGGGATAGATGTTATTGTGAGGTAGGTCGCAGCTCTCCAGCTTGTTGAACTCAGCTTCTACTCAGTCCTCCTCTATGAAAGTGGTATCTTTTGAAATAGCAGTGATTCCCATCCAAATAATCCAGTAAATGAAATCCAAGTTTATGTATATAGGTAGGGAAAAACTTCCAAATATTCAGAAAAAGCTCGGAGCTCAAAAGTTATGCATCCTATCTTGGCTTTGGCTTAGTCACGGCCCCCAGGGCATGTAATTTTAAACAACTTTCTAATTTACTTTTATCACCAATTTTGCTTTGTTCTCTTGGTATTCTTAGTTGAAAGCTAAACCTAGGAGGTTCATATGCTAATTTCTTAGACATTGAAGGCTGCCTCTAATCTAAATGCATTTTGATAGTTTTTCACCACTAGAGGGCATTAGTTCACGTGTTTCATATAGATAACATTGAGCTCATGCACATGAATTTAACATGGAGACAGCTCTGATTGGCTAAAATGCAAGTCTGTCAAAAGAACTGAAATAAGGGTGCAGTCTGCCGAGGCTTAGATACAAGGTAATTACAGAGGTAAAACGTGTATAATTATAACTGTGTTGGTTATGCAAAACTGGGGAATTGGTAATTAAGGGATTATCTATCTTTTAAAACAACAAAAATTCTGGTGTTGGGGGCGTGTCCGTACAGCGATCTGGCCAAGACGCATTTTCTGCTAGCTCTGGTAGAGCCTTTGGTAATCCGCCGACTACCATCATCCAACAGCAAAAATAAGACCACAAAACTACAATCTCTCCACGGTGCTAGTAACTGTGGCCTTTTTTAACATCATTTGGCTGTTTTTGTGACACAGAGAGCTCAGAATGGAGCATAAAGGCCTAGGGCGGTGGCCTACTATTATTAGGTATACACTTCCCCCCCCCCCGGGAAGAGCCGGGTTACCGGTGCTGTCTGTATTGCCAGACTTACTGGATCTCTTCAAACCACACCGCCATCTGGACAATCAAATAACCCACTGCTTATCACCACCTGGTTGTTGCAAGCCTCTGGGGAACAGAGAAGTAACAATCCGTCATTATGGCGGACTCAGAAGAAGAAAACAGCTCAACATACTTAGTGGTCTTGAATCCCTTATGAATCGGCTGATTGAAAGGGCGCCATATGACTACTTGCTGGGTCGTCTATCTATGGAAAATGAGATCTATAAACACTCGAAGGAGCATTTAGAATATGAGACAAAGCAACAGTGCAGCCCGATGCCACAGTAATACCCCTTGCATCAAAGGATGCATACAAACCAAGGCATCCCTCCCTAGCATTGGAGACATACAGACCAGACCACATAGGAACTGTGCCAAATTGGATTCCACTGATCAAGGCTGGAACATCACTGCGAGACAAGCCTGATTCCCTGCTCATTGAAACGAGTGTAACAGCTATTGGGAACACAAAATACAGAAAATGGCAGGATGGGAAAGCACCGAAATCAGCAATAGTGATCAGAGGGACAAGAGAAGCTATCCGAGATGGTGTACTGCCTATTTTCATGAGCGCCCTCTCGGTAAAAGTCTCTGGGAAGATAGCTAGTATGTTCACAGCTCTTGGCCCCGGTCCCCCAACACTCCGCATGAACTTAGACACAGAGAGGTCTTACCTAATGAGACACTGGGGATAGCGAACCTCAATTGCACACTAGTAGAACTGCTGTTAGAAAACATGTAACTTATATTATTACCCCGGTTTAAGGAACACTTCTGTATGGCTAATAGCAGTACCGCTACCGGTCTCAATAGAGAATGCATAATATTTGATCAGTTCATAGCACGGTTATTGTTTGTGTCTATGGTTAAAGCATATACCTTATATGTCCTACGTTATTACAAAAGCTTTGCGAATTGCAAAGCCGACAATAAGGAGGTCTAGTTGTGTTTACCTATGCATGGGATGGATCTTTTGAGGAGGTTTCTGTGGGGAACAAAGGTGGGGAAGCTCCTTCATATATGATGCTGTTCTACTATTAAATTACTCCATGCGGCTAGCGGCCGTAACCGCCGGAGTATTATAAATAAAACAGAGCAACCCAGATAGTACCAGGGAATACACTACCGACTTGGGGCACACCACCTTAAGGCAATAAATGGGATCACACTACTTGCGTGTTGGTTCTACTAACAATATTATTAATGCAAGCAGGGATGACCTCCTAATTTTGCAACGCCCTCTCCCTTAACTGAAACCTGGCTCCTTACAAGCTATTTTCCATGTTAGGGCGACCCAGAAAGCACTGACGTTAGCCTTTATGTATGAAAGCTGTTATGATTGTGTCATTATAGATGGGCAAATTATTTTGTTAGAGATACCACAACATACAATTCAGAGGTATTCCCTAGCAGTCATCTTTGTATACTTACGATGCAAAAATTGACTCCTTTATATAGTCTTCTGTGCATAATAACTGTTCACCTTGCTAGCAATATGGATATAAAATAGATCCCTAGCTTTGACAAAGGGGGCTAAATCAGGAAAACATCTTAACTAGACATCTCATAGCCTATTGATTTACATCTACATGTGGGATTTACAGAAATATCATTAAGCCAATGTGTCTGGATCTGGCATTAACATGTCTATGAACATAATGAAACTATTACTTCTACAATAATTATCTTATAGATGCTGTTTCCTTTATATGTTTGTTTACTTTCTTACTTTAAGTTAACCCCTGGAGATACATAAGAACAGTTTATGCGGTCCGAGAGTGACCTTAACCAGCAACATAGGGGGAAAAAGAAAATGAGGACTATAACTGTTTAATTGCATATCAAATAAAATGTGATGTGAATTTTTGACTTTTTGTTTACACATGGATGTTGTTTGTTTCCAGTCCTCAATAAAAAAAGTTTATTAAAAAAAAAAAATTCTGGTGTTGACTGTCCCTTTAAAATAACCTTTGCCACAATGCTTTGGGTTTAAATAGCCATTTTGGTGCCAAAAATTGTAATTCACAAGTGTACATTGCCACCTATTCCAAAATGATACTCTGTAAGAACAGAAAAAGGGTTTGCATTAGTGCATAATTATATTCAACATTATTTAGAAAAACTCTACCTTATTGTATCATTGGATTGTGCAATAACCCCCTCTAGTGGTTGACAAATTTCATGTGCACAAAGACTAATGCACATGGAATTTGTCAACCACTAAAGGGGGTTAACAATACACACACAATCTATAATAAAAAACATTTTATATAACACAACAAATTAAAAATATAATAAAATAACGTTTTAAAAACTCATTTGATTTGCATAGGATTATTACAATTCTTCAAAACATTTTTATATTTATTTATGTCAACTATTAGTTACTCTATAGGAAACAGGCATCCTAATCAATTTAATTTACTCAGTCTTGCTTAGGGTTAATTTAATAGCTAGATTAGGTTAAATCCTCAAATTCATTAGAAATTAGTATTCTTGATATGGTTAATTTTATAACACTATAACCAAATCTGTAAATGAACATAATAACACAAATATTTTTTCACCAAAAAGCTGTCCAATTACATTCCCTGTTCAAGCCCATATGGGTCAGTGTCCCCAGTTCATTAATCCAGAATGTCTCCCTTTTATTTAAAAGGGCCTCCCTATAGAGCTGCCTATGTAACTAGATCTTCTTCCTACATCAAAGACACTTATGACTTTTTACAAAAATTCGAAAACTTGGACCTACAGGGCCATAAAATTATTCTCTTCACACTAGATGTGTCAAGCCTATACACTTCTATAAAACACACTAGTGGGGTGATGTCAGTAGCAAAAATGCTGTCTAGTGATAATAAACACACCACTGCTCAAATTCATTTTTTTCTAAAGCTGTTGGAAATTATTCTGTATATGAATTATTTTTTGTTCAAGGATACATTCTTTTCTCAAAAGAAAGGTACAGCTATGGGATCCAATGTCGCAGCTACATATGCCAACATTTTCATGAACAACTTTGAAGAGTTATTTGTTAATGAAAACACTCTGTTTAAAAACATGGTGCCACTTGGTAGCGTTTCATCGATGATGTGTTTGGCATATGGCATGGCGACATTGGATCCCTAACTGATTTTGTGGATGATCTTAATAGATTTGTTAATGGCATAAAATTCACTTTAACCTCTAATGAATATTCAATTCCTTTATACTTGCATTTATAAGGAAGGTGGTAGTTTGAAGGCTGATATCTTTACGAATCCTACAGATAAAAATAACACATTGATTTTTGACAGCTTGATCTACTATCTACTTTTAATGCAATACCAAAGAGCCAATTGCTAAGGGTGAGTCGAACTGTTACAGATTCTGAATTGAAGAAAGTACGCTTAGAAAAAATGGCGGATACATTTGTACAAATAGGATACCCAGTTGAGTTAATTAGGGAAGAGAAACAAAATATGGTAACCATGCACAATAATGTTCAGGGTATTGAGAGAAAGAAAAGAGATAAAGGTGAAAGATTGGTCTTTGTCTCTCAGTACAATACAAGGAGTGGCCAGATTAATAGAGTATTGAAGAAATATTGGTTCATTTTGCAAATGTCACCCAGATATAAAAAAAAAAATTCAGAATTTCCAATGCCACCCTCCAAGAGGGGCCCTAATGTTAAAGACAAACTAGTCAAAGCTGATATTGGAGGTACTAAAAGTATACAGAAGGGCATCATGGGCAAGTCACATACAGGATGTTTTCCATGTCTTCCATGCATTAATTGTAACTCTGTAATCAAAGGGGATACGATTTTTCACCCCTATACAGGTAAAAAATATCAGATCAGAGATTATCTTACCTGAAGGACTATATTTATAATCTGTGCAATAAAATGCCCATGTTGCCTATTATACATTAGTCAATCAACAAGGGAAGCACGTGAAAGGATTTCAGAACACAAATCAAATATTAGGTGTGGAGATCGTGATGCCCCAGTATCCTCCCATTTCCTAAAAGCAGCCATAACATTAGCCAGCTCCGATTTCAAATTATTGAACAGGTACAAATGCCAAGGAGAGGGGGTGATAGGGAGGCCCTTTTAAATAAAAGGGAGACATTCTGGATTAATGAACTGGGGACACTGACCCCTAAGGGCTTGAACAGAAAGTGGACAGCTTTTTGGTGAAAAAAACTTTTTGTTATTATGTTAATTTACAGATTTGGTTATAGTGTTATAAAATTAACCATATTAAGAATTACAATTTATAATCGGCTAGATTACGAGTTTTACGGTATGAGTGAAAAAGCAGCGTTAAGGCTCTTTTTCACTACCGCTGGTATTACGAGTCTTGCAGGTTTAGGGGCACCGCACACTTTTCTGGCCGTAACGCAACGTAACTACCGCAGCTTTCCAAACGTCCTTTTTCAATGGGTCTTCCTTTGCGCCGGTATTATGAGTCTGCCTGGGAGGCCAAAAAGTGAGCGGTACACCCTATACCGTCAAGATCCATACTGTAAACTGAAAGTCAGTAGTTATGAGTTTTACGCTACAAAGCCGTAACATAAAACTCATAACTAAAGTGCTAAAAAGTATACTATCACCAATAAACTACCTATTAACCCCTAAACTAAGGTCCTCCCGCATCACAAACACTAAAATAAAATTATTAACCCCTAATTTGCCGCTCCGGACATCGCCGCCACTATAATAAACAAATTAACCCCTAAACCGCCATAGTCCCGCATCGCAAACACTAGTTAAATATAATTAACCCCTAATCTGCTGCCCCCAAAATCGTCACCACTATACTAAATTATTAACCCCTAAACCATTGTAGCTATCTTAGGTTTTATTTTTATTTCACAGCTAAGTTTGTATTTATTTTAACTAGGTAGAATAGTTAGTAAAAATAGTTATTAACTATTTACTAGCTAACCTGTAAAATAAAACCTAACCTGTCTTACACTAACACCTAACCTTACACTACAATTAAATAAATTACATTAATTAAATACAATTAACTAAATTACAAAAACAAACAAACACTAAATACATAAAATAAAAAAGAAATTATCAAATATTTAAACTAATTACACCTAATCTTATAGCCCTATCAACATAAAAAAGCCCCCCCCCCCAAATAAAAAAAAAACCCTAGCCTAAACTAAACTGCCAATAGCCCTTAAAAAGGGGCCTTTTGTGGGGTATTGCCCCAAAGATATCAGGTCTTTTACCTGTAAAAAAAAAATACAACCCCCCAACAGTAAACCCACCACCCACACAACCAAGCCACCCCCCAAATTAAAAAATCTACCTAAAAAACCTAAGCTTCCCCATTGCCCGGAAAAAGGGCATTTTGGCATGGGCATTGCCCTTAGGGCATTTAGCTCCTTTTTCTGCCAACCCTAAAGCTAAAAATAAACCCACCTAATAAACCCTTAAAAAAAAAAACTAAACACTAAGGCACCCCCGGAAAGATCCACTTACAGTTTTTGAAGACAGACATCACATCCTCAACGAAGTAGGCAGAAGTCCTCAGCGAAGCCGGGAGAAGTCTTCATTTAAAGCGGGTCGAAGGTCATACTCCAGACGGGCATCTTCTATCTTCATCTATCCGGCGCGTAGCAGCTCCATCTTCAAAAGACAACCGGCGCAGAGCATCCTCTTCTTCCGACGGCTCTTACTCGAATGATGGTTCCTATTAAGTGACGTCATCTAAGATGGCATCCCTTGAATTACCGATTGGCTGATACAATTCTATAAGCCAATCAGAATTAAAGGTGAACAATTCTATTGGCTGATGCAATCAGCCAATAGGATTGAGCTTGCATTCTATTGGCTGATTGGAATTTTTCCCCTTTGAAAAAAAGGTGTCCATTACTAACATATTTTAATTTCTTAACGTATGTATTCTGTATGTGGCGGAGGAGAAGAGAAAGGTGGTTGGTCTTGCCTATGTGCAGACTCTGGTGTTGGAGAAGGTGATGGTACTACTCAGAGACAGTTTGTTGTGTGTGTGTGCAACCTTTTCCCCAGCAAAAATACTCTGATGTGACTTTTTCCAAGAGTTGTCTCATGTCTGGAAATGGAGATTACTTTTGCGTTGAAGGCTCCTAGAGTGAAGCCAAAAAGGTTTCTGGTTATAGTATATTTATAACCCTTTTGTGCCAGACTCTAAGATTATTGGGTGGTTACACAAATTCTGTAATGTAATCTCTCAAGATGAAAGATTAAAAAATCCTTACTGGACATTTAATGGAAATAGGAGGTATTCGAGTTGAGTTTTAAGGGAGTGCCACCCAGAGTGGTTATTCTGAGACAGTGTTTTTTCTGAAGAAGAGGCAAACCTGTGTGAATCATGAAACAGTGGTCTAGGAAACTTCCAGCTAACCCATAATCAACAAAGGCTTGAGCATGGAGTTCTGGAGAAAGGTAAGGGTAATGGGTACCAGGATCCGATAAGAGTGAGGGGAATTGGTAGTGGCCATGCTTAGAGGTACCCCTTTTCTATCCTCTAAGTGTTGGCTTTTACCAGCCGTTTGTCACAATTCTTGAGTTGGTGTGAATTAGAACCACAATAAAAGCATAGTCTTAACCTCCTTCTTCTCTTTCTTTCAGATTCAGAGGATTTAAGGGAAGAGAGATCCATGGGTTCCTCCAATCAGCCAATAGAATGCAAGCTCAATCCTATTGGCTGATCCAATCAGCCAATAAGATTTTTCCTACCTTAATTCCGATTGGCTGATAGAATCCTATCAGCCAATCAGAATTCAAGGGACTCCATCTTGGATGACGTCATTTAAAGGAACCTTCATTCAGTGTTAGGACGTCGTTTGAAGAGGATGGCTCCGTGTCGGCTGGCTTGAAGATGGACCTGCTTGGATGAAGACTTCTGCCGCTTGGAGGACCTCTTGTGCCCCG
The DNA here is from genome assembly GCF_027579735.1 of Bombina bombina. Taxonomy (NCBI): domain Eukaryota; kingdom Metazoa; phylum Chordata; class Amphibia; order Anura; family Bombinatoridae; genus Bombina; species Bombina bombina. The sequence goes on from NC_069505.1 coordinate 64,672,442, forward strand.
GCTGGCTGAAGATGGCTCAAGGTAGGGAGATCTTCAGGGGGGGTAGTGTTAGGTTTTTTTAAGGGGGGATTGGGTGGGTTTTAGAGTAGGATTGGGTGTGTTGGTGGTGGGTTTTAATGTTGGGGGGGGATATTGTATTTTTTTTTACAGGTGAAAGAGCTGATTACTTTGGGGCAATGCCCCGCAAAAGGCCCTTTTAAGGGCTATTTGTAATTTAGTATAGGGTAGGGAATTTTATTATTTTGGGGGGCTTTTTTATTTTATTAGGGGGATTAGATTAGGTGTAATTAGTTTAAAATTCTTTTAATTCTTTTTTTATTTTCTGTAATTTAGTGTTTTTTTTTTTTCCGTAATTTATTTTATTTTATTTAATTTAATTGTATTTAATTGTAGGTAGTTTAGGTAATTTATTTAATGATAGTGTAGTGTTAGGTGTAATTGTAATTTAGGTTAGGGTTTATTTTACAGGTAAGTATTTTTAGTTTTAAATAGGATTAATTTATTTAATCATGTTAAATTTATTTTGTTTAATTTAAATTAAATTTAAGTTAGGGGGGGGGTTAGACTTAGGGTTAGACTTAGGTTTAGGGGTTAAGAAATTTAATATAGTAGCGGCGACATTGGGGTTGGAAGATTAGTGGTTAATAAATGTATATAGTTGCGGTGATGATGTTGGGGGGGGGGCAGATTAGGGGTTAATAACTATAATGTAGGTGGCGGCGATGTTGAGGGGCAGTAGATTAGGGGTTCATAGGGATAATGTAGGTGGCGGCGGTGTCCGGAGCAGCAGATTAGGGGGTTAATAATATAATGTAGGTGTCAGCGATAGCGGGGGGCGGCAGATTAGGGGGTTAATAAGTGTAAGATTAGGGGTGATTAGACTCGGGGTTCATGTTAGGGTGTTAGGTGCAGACATAGATTTAGTTTCCCCATAGGAAACAATGGGGCGTGCGTTAGAAGCTGGACGCTGCTTTTTGCAGGGTGTTAGTTTTTTTGAGCAGCTCAGCCCCATTGTTTCCTATGGGGAAATCGTGCACATGCACGTTTAGCCAGTTTAAACCGCTACCGTAAGCAACGCTGGTATTGTGGTGAGATGTGGAGCTAAATTCTGCTCTACGCTCACCTTTTTGCGGCTAACGCCAGGTTTAAAAAAACCTGTAATACCAGCGTTGTCTTAAGGGAGCGGTGGAACAAAAAGGCTCATTAGCCCCCGCAAGGCCTTACCGACAAAAACTCGTAATCTCGCCGTAAGTTTACTACCCCTTGCATAAGGATGTATTCAACATAAGGGGAGACAGAAGTGCTACATATGTGCATACATTTTTGGTCAAACTTATTTGACTCAACTCTGTAAATTTTGTTATATGCACAAGCACTCTCTAGCCTGAATGTAGTATAAACTATATAGGGCATCCCCACATTATCTATGTAGTGCTATTGCAACCCATTGTTTCTGCATATATATTTATGTGTTTATATGTTTATATACACATATTAACACACACATATATATATATATATATATATATATATATATATATATATGTGTGTGTGTGTATATAAGTGTACAGGGAGTGCAGAATTATTAGGCAAGTTGTATTTTTGAGGATTAATTTTATTATTGAACAACAACCATGTTCTCAATGAACCCAAAAAACTCATTAATATCAAAGCTGAATAGTTTTGGAAGTAGTTTTTAGTTTGTTTTTAGTTATAGCTATTTTAGGGGGATATCTGTGTGTGCAGGTGACTATTACTGTGCATAATTATTAGGCAACTTAACAAAAAAACAAATATATACCCATTTCAATTATTTATTTTTTACCAGTGAAACCAATATAACATCTCAACATTTACAAATATACATTTCTGACATTCAAAAACAAAACCAAAAACAAATCAGTGACCAATATAGCCACCTTTCTTTGCAAGGACACTCAAAAGCCTGCCATCCATGGATTCTGTCAGTGTTTTGATCTGTTCACCATCAACATTGCGTGCAGCAGCAGCCCACAGCCTCCCAGACACTGTTCAGAGAGGTGTACTGTTTCCCTCCTTGTAAATCTCACATTTGATGATGGACCACAGGTTCTCAATGGGGTTCAGATCAGGTGAACAAGGAGGCCATGTCATTAGATTTTCTTCTTTTATACCCTTATCTTGCCAGCCACGCTGTGGAGTACTTGTACGCGTGTGATGGAGCATTGTCCTGCATGAAAATCATGTTTTTCTCTTGAAGGATGCAGACTTCTTCCCTGTACCACTGCTTGAAGATGGTGTCTTCACAGAAACTGGCAGTAGGACTGGGAGTTGAGCTTGACTCCATCCTCAACCCGAAAAGGCCCCAGAAGCTCATCTTTGATGATACCAGCCCCAACCAGTACTCCACCTCACACCTTGCTGGCGTCTGAGTCGGACTGGAGCTCCTGCCCTTTACCAATCCAGCCACGGGCCCATCCATCTGGCCCATCAAGACTCACTCTCATTTCATCAGTCCATAAAACCTTAGAAAAATCAGTCTTGAGATATTTCTTGGCCCAGTCTTGACGTTTCAGCTTGTGTGTCTTGTTCAGTGTGTGGTCGTCTTTCAGCCTTTCTACCTTGGCCATGTCTCTGAGTATTGCACACCTTGTGCTTTTGGGCAACTCCAGTGATGTTGCAGCTCTGAATATGGCCAAACTGGTGGCAAGTGGCATCTTGGCAGCTGCACGCTTGACTTTTCTCAGTTCATGGGCAGTTAGTTTGCGCCTTGGTTTTTCCCACACGCTTCTTGCAACCCTGTTGACTATTTTGAATGAAACCGCTTGATTGTTCGATGATCACGCTTCAGAAGCTTTGCAATTTAAGAGTGCTGCATCCCTCTGCAAGATATCTCACTATTTTTGACTTTTCTGAGCCTGTCAAGTCCTTCTTTTGACCCCATTTTGCCAAAGGAAAGGAAGTTGCCTAATAATTATGCACACCTGATATAGGGTGTTGATGTCATTAGACCACACCCCTTCTCATTACAGAGATGCACATCACCTAATATGCTTAATTGGTAGTAGGCTTTCGAGCCTATACAGCTGGAGTAAGACAACATGCATAAAGAGGATGATGTGGTCAAAATACTCATTTGCCTAATAATTCTGCACTCCCTGTTTATATGTGTGTATATAAGTGTATATATGTGTGTATATAAGTGTATATATGTGTGTATATAAGCATATATATTTACAGGGAACACACACTTTTCACCTGCCAACTTTGGCCCCCAAAAATTGCCTGGTGCAGTCATTTTATTAAAAAATAAAAATGCTAGAATTTTTTTTTTAATAAAATATACACCACTGTATTTTGGGGGCATTTTGGGGCTCATTTATCAAATTAACCAGAGATCTGATCTCTTGTTTATTTTATAAGTGCTAGCAATAACCATCCACTTGTAATGGCTGTTTTTTTATTGTGAATCCGCAAAGGGGCAAATTTGCAGGCAAGCAATAAATTAGCGCTCTACTTATAATCTGGTCCTTAACCCCTTAACGACCAATGACGTATGGGGTACGTCCTGCAAAAAAATGCAAACTACCAAGGACATACCACATACGTCATAAGTCTTTGAAAGCGGTGGAAGCAATCCTGATCGCTTCCAGCCGCTTTCATGTTATTGCAGCGATGCCTCGATATTGAGGCATCCTGCAATAAACACTTTTTAGCAGGTCCGATGCAGAGAGAGTCACTCTGTGGCCCCTCTCTACATTGGTCATCGATGGCCGTGATCGTTGGTGGGTGGGAGATGATCCAGGGAGGCGGGTGGGAGGCAATCGGTGGAGGAGGGGGGCGGGATCGCGGGCGGGTGTGTGCGCATGGGTGGGGACAATTGTGGGGGGGGGGGAGGGAAGAGAGCTGTTTGGGAGGGATTCAGGGAGGTGTGATGTTGTCAGGTGGTAAACTGATCTCCACGCTAAAATTATCCCTGCAAACTCCCTACTAGCTACCTAATTAACCCCTTCACTGCTGGGCATAATACACATGTGGTGCGCAGTGGCATTTAGTGGCCTTCTAATTACCAAAAAGCAACGCCAAAGCCATATAAGTCTGCTATATCTGAACAAAGGGGATCCCAGATAAGCATTTTAGAACCATTTGTGCCATAATTGCACAAGCTGTTTGTAATAATTTCAGTGAGAAACCTAAAGTTTGTGAAAAAGATTGTGAAAAAGTTAACGTTTTTTTTTATTTAATTACATTTGGCAGTGAAATTGTGGCATGAAATATACCAAAATGGGCCTAGATCAATACTTTGGGTTGTCTTCTAAAAATATATATATACATGTTGTTACAGAAGCATTAGTTATTTTGTTGTAAAGAGCTTATTTCCCAGCAGCAATGCCTGAACCAGCAAGCCAGCGCCTAAGAAGGGCTCCAAGAAAACCGTAACAAGTATCATTTCATAAAGAGTTAACTCTTTTTTTTCAGCTTTAGAAACTATTGCCTAAATACACGTTTGTCTAATCACCTCTGGAGCCAGACTGCTAATTTGATAACACCTGCGATGTGTGTCAACGAGTAGGAAGGCGAGGCGATCACCCTAAAGCCCATCTAGTAAATATGCCCATTGTAGAGGAACCCTTCAGCCGGGTTGCTTTTGACCTAGTGGGACCACTGGCTACCCCTAGTCCCTCCGGTAAGCGCTACATTCTTACCGTAGTGGACTACGCTACCAGGTACCAGAGGCTGTCGCCCTATCCAACATACAAGCGGATACGGTAGCGAATGCAACTAGTACAGGTGTTCTCCTCCCGGGTAGGATTTCCAAAAGAAATCCTATCCGACCGAGGTACCCAATTTACGGCTGAATTGAGCCCAACAACTCTGGCAGTTTGCAAAATTAAGTCCCTCCTGAGCTCCCCATACCACCCCCAGACGAATGGGCTGTGTGAGAGGTTCAATGGGACCCTCAAGCAAATGCTCAAGACGTTCACTCAGGAATACCGAGACTGGGAAACGCTTTCCTGCCGCACCTCCTATTTGCTTATCGGGAGGTTGCCCCAGGAAACAACAGGGTTCTCTCCCTTCGAGTTGCTCTACGGAAGAAAGGTACGGGGACCCCTAAACCTGATCCCGGGAGCACTGGGAGGGAGAGATGGAGGCTGACGGTGTCCCCATTGTGCCATACGTGCTGGAACTCAGGACCGAATGGAGCAATTAGCCAAATCCGTGCGGGCTAATCTCCAGTTGGCCCAGAGAAGACAGAAAGTATGGTACGATCGGGGGGGCCCGAAAGAGAATCTTTCACCATAGGACAAAAGGTGTTAGTACTTAAGCCGGTGAAGACAGACAAATTGCAGGCGTCCTGGCAGGGTCCCTACCAGATCGTAGAGAAAAGGGGAAACACCACTTATGTGATAGCTAGCTGCCATGACAACAATCTTAGAAAGACATTCCATGTAAACATGCTCAAGGAATATTTTGAAGCGACCAGAGAACGTGACGGCCGTATGTTGTTCCCCTCAGGAAGACCCCGACAGTTTACCCATTCCAGACCTATTAGAAAAGAGTCTCCCCACAGGTATAGTGGCGCAGGTTCAGATAGGGGACCAACTTAGCCCCACTGAAAGGGAGCAGCTCAACCAACTCCTCCAGTCCAAACACCTCACCTTCTCCCCGAAGCCAGGGTACACTACTTTAACCACCCACCAGGTAGATACTCCGGGACAAGCTCCTTGCGCCAGGCTCCGTACCGAATCCCCCGAAGCAGTTAGGACAGGAATGAAGAAGGAGATCGATGAGATGCTCCAGCTCAGGGTACTTGAGCCCTCCGATAGTCCCTGGGCCTCCCCAGTTTGTCTTGGTGCCCAAGAAAGATGGGACCACCCGGTTCTGCGTAGACTATCGGAGGCTCAATGAAAATACCGTGACGGACTCTTACCCTATCCCTAGGTAGACGAGCTACTCGATCGTATAGCCAGGGGAAATTACCTGACCACTATTGACCTCTGCAAAGGTTACTGGCAGATTCCCCTGGCCCCGGAGGCTATCCCCAAGTCGGCATTCGTCACCCCATTCGGCTTATATCAGTTTAGGGTAATGCCGTTTGGGATGAAGAATGCCCCAGCTACATTCCAGCGCTTGGTGGATAGGCTCCTGGATGGCTTCCAGAGTTTTGCTTGCGCCTACCTGGACGACATAGCGATCCACAGTGAGTCCTGGGAGGACCACTTAGCTCATGTGGGAATGGTTCTGGATCAGATCCGGCTGCTGGCCTGACTCTGAAGCCAGAAAAATGCCACTTTGGGATGGCCGAGGTACAGTACCTGGGTCACCCGGGTGGGGTGTGGAAAGCAGCGACCAGAGCCGCCAAAATAGAAGCTGTCGCCAATTGGCCCACCCCCATCACTAAGACTCAGGTCCTAGCCTTCCTGGGCACGGCAGGGTACTATAGACGGTTCGTACCAGACTACAGCACACTTGCCAAACCCCTGACTGACTTGACCAAGAAGAACTTACCTCGACAGGTCCTGTGGTCTCCCCACTGTGAAACGGCTTTCCAGGCTCTCAAAAATGCTCTAATTAACGCTCCTGTCTTGGCGGCCCCAGCCCTTAACAAACGTTTTATCGTCCATACAGATGCTTCCATGTTTGGGCTGGGAGCCGTCCTCAGCCAAGTAGGCGAAGATGGAGGGGAGCATCCAGTTGCCTACATCAGCCGGAAGCTCCTGCCCCGCGAAGTCAGCTATGCAGCGGTCGAAAAGGAGTGTTTGGCTTTGGTGTGGGCATTAAAGAAATTGACTCCCTATTTATATGGTCAGGAGTTCACTCTGGTCACTGACCATAACCCGTTGGTGTGGCTGAACCGGGTCTCTGGAGATAAACGGCAGGCTATTACGTTGGAGCTTATCGTTTGCAACCCTTCAATTTCACCATTACTTACAGACCTGGGAAACAGAATGGCAACGCCGACGGGTTGTCCAGACAAACCGACCTCAGCCCCGCATAACCAGCGGTCTGGACAGCCTTAGTCTGCCCCGAAAAGGGGTCAGACCGTGTCTGCCAGAGTGTTCCACAGAAAGGGAGCACTGTTACAGAAGCATTAGTTATTTTTGTTGTAAAGAGCTTATTTCCCAGCAGCAATGCCTGAACCAGCAAGCCAGCGCCTAAGAAGGGCTCCAAGAAAACTGTAACAAGTATCATTTCATAAAGAGTTAACTCTTTTTTTTTCAGCTTTTAGAAACTATTGCCTAAATACACGTTTGTCTAATCACCTCTGGAGCCAGACTGCTAATTGATAAGATGAACTTGTAAACTTGTTATTTTAAGTACTGTAATCCTATTGTGGCCTGTCAAAGGACAGTGCTCTCTATCTAAATGTGTGATGGGGGATTTTGTGCTTCCCCCCCTCTCCCCCTGGGAGTGCCCTGTGTGCATGTAACCTTAATAAAAAGCAGGCTGGGCATCCCAGTCCTGAGTTCTTGTTTGACCCTCAATCGCAGCGTTGACTCGTTTTTGTGGGCAGAAGGGTATCCTAGCTGTACTGCAGCTAAGGGAGATTATTCTATATTTGCGAGACTCATATAGAATACTATGGAAAGCAGCTTCTCCCCTCTTTAGCAATAGGGATCCAGGCTACTAAGCGGTCCATCTCTCAGCGAGACTAAGGGTAACCGTAACACATGTCAAGGGATATTCAGGGATTCCAGACAGATATCAGCGTTAAAATGTAACTATCGCTAATTTTGAAAAAAGTGGTTTGGAAATAGCAAAGTGCTACTTGTATTTTTTGCCCTATAACTTGCAAAAAATGCAAAGAACATGTAATCATTGGGTATTTCTAAACTCAGAACAAAATTTAGAAATTATTTAGTATGGGTGTTTTTTGGTGGTTGTAGATGTGTAACAGATTTTGGGGGTCAAAATTAGAAAAAGTGTTTTTTTTCCGCAGAAATGTAAAAATAGCCTTGGTCCCAAATGGACAGAAAATGGAAAAGTGCTGTGGTCCTTAACCCCTTAAGGACAAGGCCATTTTTCAATTTCTTTCCCTGAAGGACCATGGCTATTTTTACATTTCTGCTGTGTTTGTGTTTAGCTGTAATTTTCCTCTTACTCATTTACTGTACCCACACATATTATATACAGTTTTTCTCGCCATTAAATGGACTTTCTGAAGATACTATTAATTTCATCATATTTTATCATTTACTATAAAAAAAATGATAAAATATGAGGAAAAAATGGAAAAACTAACTTTGACCCCCAAAATCTGTTACACATCTACAACCACCAAAAAAACACCCATGCTAAATAGTTTCTAAATTTTGTCCTGAGTTTAGAAATACCCAATGTTTACATGTTCTTTGCTTTTTTTTTCAAGTTATAGGGCAATAAATACAAGTAGCACTTTGCTATTTCCAAACCACTTTTTAAAAAAATTAGCGCTAGTTACATTAGGACACTGATATCTTTCAGGAATCCCTGAATATCCATTGACATGTATATATTTTTTTTTAGAAGACAACCCAAAGTATTGATCTAGGCCCATTTTGGTATATTTCATGCCACCATTTCACCGCCAAATGCAATCAAATAAAAAAAAAAAAAAGTTCATTTTTTCACAAATATTTTCACAAACTTTCGCCTAGATTTAGAGTTCTGCGTTAGCCGTCAAAAGCAGCGTTAAGGGGTCCTAACGCTGCTTTTGGCCGCCCGCTGGTATTTAGAGTCAGCCAGGAAAGGGTCTAACGCTCACTTCCCTACTGCGATTCCAGGCTACCGCAGATCCCCTTACGCCAATTGCGTATCCTATCTTTTCAATGGGATCTGCCTAACGCTGGTATTTGGAGTCTTGGGAGAAGTGAGCGGTAGACCCTATACCGACAAGACTTCTAACGCCAAAAAAAGTCAGTAGTTAAGAGCTTTATGGGCTAACGCCGGAATCTAAAGCTCTTACCTACTGTGCTCTAAAGTACACCCATAAACTACCTATGTACCCCTAAACCGAGGCCCCCCCACATCGCCGCCACTCTAATAAAAAATGTTAACCCCTAATCTGCCGACCGGACACCGCCGCCACCTACATTATCCCTATGAACCCCTAATCTGCTGCCCCTAACATCGCCGACCCCTATATTACATTTATTAACCCCTAATCTGCCCCCCCAACGTCGCCGCTACCTTACCAACACTTATTAACCCCTAATCTGCCGACCGGACCTCGCCGCCACTATAATAAATGTATTAACCCCTAAGCCGCCGCACACTCTCGCCTCGCAAACCCTTATAATAAATAGTATTAACCCCTAATCTGCCCTCCCTAACATCGCCGCCACCTACCTACAATTATTAACCCCTAATCTCCCGTCCGCACCATCGCCGCTACTATAATAAAGTTATTAACCCCTAAACCCTAATTTATATTAAACAAAATAATATTCCTATAATTAACTAAATTATTCCTATTTAAAACTAAATACTTACCTATAAAATAAACCCTAAGATAGCTACAATGTAATTAATAATTACATTGTAGCTATCTTAGGATTTATATTTATTTTACAGGCAACTTTGTATTTATTTTAACTAGGTACAATAGCTATTAAATAGTTAATAAACTATTTAATAGCTACCTAGTTAAAATAAATACAAAATTACCTGTAAAATAAAATCCTAACCTAAGTTACAAATACACCTAACACTACACTATCATTAAATTAATTAAATAAATTACCTACAATTAGCTAAAATAAAATACAATAAAATAAACTATTATATAATACAAAAACAAACAAACACTAAGGCCTAGATTTGGAGTTCGGCGGTAAAAGGGCTGTTAACGCTCCGCGGGCTTTTTTCTGGCCGCACCATAAATTTAACTCTGGTATCGAGAGTTAAAACAAATGCTGCGTTAGGCTCCAAAAAAGGAGCGTAGAGCATTTTTACCGCAAATACAACTCTCGATACCAGAGTTGCTTACGGACGCGGCCGGCCTCAAAAACGTGCTCGTGCACGATTCTCCCATAGGAAACAATGGGACTGTTTGAGCTGAAAAAAAACCTAACACCTGCAAAAAAGCAGCGTTCAGCTCCTAACGCAGCCCATTGTTTCCTATGGGGGAAACACTTTCTACGTCTGCACCTACACCCTAACATGTACCCCGAGTCTAAACACCCCTAACCTTACACTTATTAACCCCTAATCTGCCGCCCCGCTATCGCTCTGACCCCTGCATTACACTTTTAACCCCTAATCTGCCGCTCCGTAAAACGCCGCCACCTACGTTATCCCTATGTACCCCCTAATCTGCTGCCCTAACATCGCCGACCCCTAGGTTATATTTATTAACCCCTAATCTGCCCCCCACAACGTCGCCGACACCTACCTACACTTATTAACCCCTAATCTGCAGAGCGGACCTGAGCGCTACTATAATAAAGTTATTAACCCCTAATCCGCCTCACTAACCCTATCATAAATAGTATTAACCCCCTAATCTGCCCTCCCTAACATCGCCGACAACCTACCTTCAATTATTAACCCCTAATCTGCCGACCGGAGCTCACCACTATTCTAATAAATGTATTAACCCCTAAAGCTAAGTCTAACCCTAACACTAACACCCCCCCTAAGTTAAATATAATTTTTATCTAACGAATAAATTAACTCTTATTAAATAACTTATTCCTATTTAAAGCTAAATACTTACCTGTAAAATAAATCCTAATATAGCTACAATATAAATTATAATTATATTATAGCTATTTTAGGATTAATATTTATTTTACAGGCAACTTTGTAATTATTTTAACCAGGTACAATAGCTATTAAATAGTTAAGAACTATTTAATAGTTACCTAGTTAAAATAATAACAAATTTACCTGTAAAATAAATCCTAACCTAAGATATAATTAAACCTAACACTACCCTATCAATAAAAATAATTAAATAAACTACCTACAATTACCTACAATTAACCTAACACTACACTATCAATAAATTAATTAAAACACAATTGCTACAAATAAATACAATTAAATAAACTAGCTAAAGTACAAAAAATAAAAAAGAACTAAGTTACAGAAAATAAAAAAATATTTACAAACATAAGAAAAATATTACAACAATTTTAAACTAATTACACCTACTCTAAGCCCCCTAATAAAATAACAAAGCCCCCCAAAATAAAAAATTCCCTACCCTATTCTAAATTAAAAAAGTTACAAGCTCTTTTACCTTACCAGCCCTGAACAGGGCCCTTTGCGGGGCATGCCCCAAGAAAATCAGCTCTTTTGCCTGTAAAAAAAACATACAATACCCCCCCCCCCAACATTACAACCCACCACCCACATACCCCTAATCTAACCCAAACCCCCCTTAAATAAACCTAACACTAATCCCCTGAAGATCTTCCTACCTTGTCTTCACCATCCAGGTATCACCGATCCGTCCTGGCTCCAAGATCTTCATCCAACCCAAGCGGGGTTGGCGATCCATAATCCGGTGCTCCAAAGTCTTCCTCCTATCCGGCAAGAAGAGACATCCGGACCGGCAAACATCTTCTCCAAGCGGCATCTTCGATCTTCTTCCATCCGGTGCGGAGCGGGTCCATCTTGAAGCAGGCGACGCGGATCCATCCTCTTCTTCCGATGTCTCCCGACTAATGACGGTTCCTTTAAGGGACGTCATCCAAGATGGCGTCCCTCGAATTCCGATTGGCTGATAGGATTCTATCAGCCAATCGGAATTAAGGTAGGAATTTTCTGATTGGCTGATGGAATCAGCCAATCAGAATCAAGTTCAATCCGATTGCTGATCCAATCAGCCAATCAGATTGAGCTCGCATTCTATTGGCTGATCGGAACAGCCAATAGAATGCGAGCTCAATCTGATTGGCTGATTGGATCAGCCAATCGGATTGAACTTGATTCTGATTGGCTGATTCCATCAGCCAATCAGAATATTCCTACCTTAATTCCGATTGGCTGATAGAATCCTATCAGCCAATCGGAATTCGAGGGACGCCATCTTGGATGACGTCCCTTAAAGGAACCGTCATTAGTCGGGGAGACATCGGAAGAAGAGGATGGATCCGCGTCGCCTGCTTCAAGATGGACCCGCTCCGCACCGGATGGAAGAAGATCGAAGATGCCGCTTGGAGAAGATGTTTGCCGGTCCGGATGTCCTCTTCTTGCCGGATAGGAGGAAGACTTTGGAGCACCGGATTATGGATCGCCAACCCCCGCTTGGGTTGGATGAAGATCTTGGAGCCAGGACGGATCGGTGATACCTGGATGGTGAAGACAAGGTAGGAAGATCTTCAGGGGCTTAGTGTTAGGTTTATTTAAGGGGGTTTGGGTTAGATTAGGGGTATGTGGGTGGTGGGTTGAATGTTGGGGGGGGTATTGTATGTTTTTTTTTACAGGCAAAAGAGCTGAACTTCTTGGGGCATGCCCCGCAAAGGGCCCTGTTCAGGGCTGGTAAGGTAAAAGAGCTTGTAACTTTTTTAATTTAGAATAGGGTAGGGAATTTTTTATTTTGGGGGGCTTTGTTATTTTATTAGGGGGCTTAGAGTAGGTGTAATTAGTTTAAAATTGTTGTAATATTTTTCTTATGTTTGTAAATATTTTTTTATTTTCTGTAACTTAGTTCTTTTTTATTTTTTGTACTTTAGCTAGTTTATTTAATTGTATTTATTTGTAGGAATTGTGTTTAATTAATTTATTGATAGTGTAGTGTTAGGTTAATTGTAGGTAATTGTAGGTAGTTTATTTAATTATTTTATTGATAGGGTAGTGTTAGGTTTAATTATAACTTAGGTTAGGATTTATTTTACAGGTAAATTTGTTATTATTTTAACTAGGTAACTATTAAATAGTTCTTAACTATTTAATAGCTATTGTACCTGGTTAAAATAATTACAAAGTTGCCTGTAAAATAAATATTAATCCTAAAATAGCTATAATATAATTATAATTTATATTGTAGCTATATTAGGATTTATTTTACAGGTAAGTATTTAGCTTTAAATAGGAATAAGTTATTTAATAAGAGTTAATTTATTTCGTTAGCTTTAAATTATATTTAACTTAGGGGGGTGTTAGTGTTAGGGTTAGACTTAGCTTTAGGGGTTAATACATTTATTAGAATAGCGGTGAGCTCCGGTCGGCAGATTAGGGGTTAATAATTGAAGGTAGGTGTCGGCGATGTTAGGGAGGGCAGATTAGGGGTTAATACTATTTATGATAGGGTTTAGTGAGGCGGATTAGGGGTTAATACATTTATTATAGTAGCGCTCAGGTCCGCTCGGCAGATTAGGGGTTAATAAGTGTAGGCAGGTGTCGGCGACGTTGAGGGGGGCAGATTAGGGGTTAATAAATATAATATAGGGGTCGGCGATGTTAGGGGCAGCAGATTAGGGGTACATAGGGATAACGTAGGTGGCGGCGATTTGCGGTCGGAAGATTAGGGGTTAATTATTGTAGGTAGTTGGCGGCGACGTTGTGGGGGGCAGGTTAGGGGTTAATAAATATAATATAGGGGTCGGCGGGGTTAGGGGCAGCAGATAGGGGTACATAAATATAACGTAGGTGGCGGTCGGCAGATTAGGGGTTAAAAATTTTAATCGAGTGGCGGCGGTGTGGGGGGACCTCGGTTTAGGGGTACATAGGTAGTTTATGGGTGTTAGTGTACTTTAGGGTACAGTAGTTAAGAGCTTTATAAACCGGCGTTAGCCAGAAAGCTCTTAACTCCTGCTATTTTCAGGCGGCTGGAATCTTGTCGTAGAGCTCTAACGCTCACTTCAGAAACGACTCTAAATACCAGCGTTAGAAAGATCCCATTGAAAAGATAGGCTACGCAAATGGCGTAGGGGGATCTGCGGTATGGAAAAGTCGCGGCTGTAAAGTGAGCGTTAGACCCTTTAATCACTGACTCCAAATACCAGCGGGCGGCCAAAACCAGCGTTAGGAGCCTCTAACGCTGGTTTTGACGGCTACCGCCGAACTCCAAATCTAGGCCTTAATGAAGATGGATCCGGAAGAAAGAAGATAGAAGATGCCGCTTGGAAGAAGACATCGCCCGGATGGAAGACCTCTTCTTTGCCGCTTGGATCAAGACTTCGCCCGGATGGAGGACCTCTTCTTTGCCGCTTGGATCAAGACTTCTACCGGATGGAGGACATCTTCTTGCTCCGCTTGGATGAAGAATTTGGCTTGGCTGGGTGAAGACGACTCAAGGTAGGGAGATCTTCAGTGGGTTAGTGATAGGTTTTTTTAAGGGGGGTTTGGGTGGGTTAGAGTAGGGGTATGTGGGTGGTGGGTTGTAATGTTGGGGGGGGGGTATTGTATTTTTATTTTCATGCAAAAGAGCTGATTACTTTGGGGCAATGCCCCGCAAAAAGCCCTTTTAAGGGCTGGTAAAAGAGCAGATTAACTTTTGTATTTTAGAATAGGGTAGGGAATTTTTTATTTTGGGGGGCTTTTTTATTTTATTAGGGGGCTTAGATTAGGTGTAATTAGTTTAAACCGCTTGTAATTCTTTTTTATTTTTTGTAATTTAGTGTTTGTTTTTTTTGTATTATAGAATAGTTTATTTTATTGTATTTTATTTTAGGTAATTGTAGGTAATTTATTTAATTAATTTAATGATAATGTAGTGTTAGGTTTAATTGTAACTTAGGTTAGGATTTATTTTACAGGTAATTTTGTATTTATTTTAACTATGTAGCTATTAAATAGTTATTAACTATTTAATAGCTATTGTACCTAGTTAAAATAAATACAAAGTTGCCTGTAAAATAAATATAAATCCTAAAATAGCTACAATGTAATTATTAATCATATTGTAGCTATATTAGGGTTTATTTGATAGGTAAATATTTAATTTTAAATAGGATTAATTTATTTAATTATAGGAATATTATTTCGTTTAATATAAATTATATTTATGTTAGGGGTTGTTAGGGTTAGAGTTAGGTTTAGGGGTTAATAACTTTATTATAGTAGCAGCGACGTTGCGGGAGATTAGGGGTTAATAATTGTAGGTAGGTGGCGGCGATGTTAGGGAGGGCAGATTAGGGGTTAATACTATTTATTCTAGTGTTTGCGAGGCGGGAGTGTGGCGGTTTAGGGGTTAATACATTTATTATAGTGGCGGCGAGGTCGGCAGATTAGGGGTTAATAAGTGTAGGTAAGGTAGCGGCGACGTTGGGGGGGCAGATTAGGGGTTAATAAATATAATATAGGGGTCGGTGATGTTAGGGGCAGCAGATTAGGGGTTCATAAGTATAATGTAGGTTGCGGCGGTGTATGGAGCGGCAGATTAGGGGTTAATAGTATTATGCAGGTGTCAGCGATAGCGGGGGCGGCAGATTAGGGGTTAATAAGTGTAAGGTTAGGGGTGTTTAGACTCGGGGTACATGTTAGGGTGTTAGGTGCAGACTTAGAAAGTGTTTCCCCATAGGAAACAATGGGGCTGCGTTAGGAGCTGAACGCTGCTTTTTTGCAGGTGTTAGTTTTTTTTTTAGCCCAAACTGCCCCATTGTTTCCTATGGGGAAATCATGCAAGAGCACGTTTTGCCAGCTTACCGCTACCGTAAGCAACACTGGTATTGAGGGTTAAAGTGGAGGTAAGTTAGGCTCAACACACCCTTTTTTGAGCCTAACGCAGCCCCTCAGACAACTCTAAATAACAGCATTGTTGGAAGGGTGCGTTGGCAAAAAAAGCAGTGTTAGCTACGCGGGTCTTTACCGACAAAACTCTAAATCTAGCCGTTTAGGTTTCTCACTGAAAATATTTACTAACAACTTGTGCAATTATGGCATAAATGGTTGTAAATACTTCTCTGGGATCCCCTTTGTTCAGAAATAGCAGACATATATGACTTTGGCATTGCTTTTTGGTAATTAGAATGCCCCTAAATGCCACTGCGCATCACACGTGTATTATGCCCAGCAGTGAAGGGGTTAATTAGGGAGCATGTAGGGAGCGTCTAGGGTTAATTTTAGCTGTAGTGTAGTAGACAACCCCAAGTATTGATCTAGGCCCATCTTGGTATATTTCATGCTACCATTTAACCGCTAAAGGCGATCAAATAAAAAAAACATAACATTTTTCACAATTTTAGGTTTCTCACTGAAATTATTTACAAACAACTTTTGCAAGTATGGCATAAATGATTGTAAATGCTTCTCTGGGATCCCCTTTGTTCAGAAATAGCAGACATATATGGCTTTGGCGTTGCTTTTTGGTAATTATAAGACCGCTAAATGCCGCTGCGCACTACACATGTATTATGCCCAGCAGTGCAGGGGTTAATTAGGTAGCTTGTAGGGAGCTTGCGGGGTTAATTTTAGCTTTAGCGTAGAGATCAGTCTCCCATCTGACACATCACACCCCAGGATCCCTGCCAAACAGCTCTCTTCCCTCCCCCATCCCACAATTGTCCCGCCATCTTAAGTACTGGCTGAAAGTCTGCCAGTACTAAAATAAAAAGTATATTTAAAAAAAAAATAAAAAAAAATTGTATAGCATATTTAGATATGCTGCTGTGTAGGATCCACCTTTAGCCCCCAACCTCCCTGATCCCCCCCAAACAGCTCTCTAACCCTCCCCCTCTACCTTACTGGGAGCCATCTTTGGTACTGGCAGCTGTCTGCCAGTACCCAGTTTAGAATAAAACACCTTTTTTTTTTATTTATTTATTTTTCTTTCTGTAGTGTAGCTTCCCCCCCCCATAGACCAACCACCACCCCCTCCCAGATCCCTTACAATTATCATTTTGTGTTGTTCCCCCCCCCTTTCTCCCACTTATTGATCCACATTTTCTGTAGTGTAGCGGTTCCCACCTGCTCCCTCCCCGTGCACGCGCCCGCCGCCCCCAGTGCATGTGCGCGCCCGTGCGCCCCGAACAACCCCGCCCCCTCTCTCTTCAGTCATCCATCGATGGCCGCCCACCCGCCTCCCACGTCAGCTCCCACCCACCAACGATTGCGGCCATCGATGCTGGTGCAGAGAGGGCCACCGAGTGGCTCTCTCTGCATCGGATGGGGGGAAAATGTTATTGCAGGATGCCTCCAAATTTTTTCTTTCGTGATTCAGATAGAGCATGCAATTTTAAGCAACTTTGTAATTTACTCCTATTATCAATTGTTCTTCGTTCTCTTGCTATCTTTATTTAAAAAGAAGGCATCTAAGCTTTTTTTGCTTCAGACTCTGGACAGCACTTTTTTATTGGTGGATGAATTTATCCACCAATCAGCAAGAACACCCGAGGTTGTTCACAAAAAATAGGCCGGCATCTAAACTTACATTCTTGCATTTCAAATAAAGATACCAAGGGAATGAAGAAATTTGATAGTAGGAGTAAATTAGAAAGTTGCTTAAAAGGTCTCCTACCATAGCGTCCCTTTTCACTCAGATGGCGACTTATAGTGCGAGCCTGTGTCTGAAGGTCAGCTTGAATTTGTCTGGAAGTTGATTTTGGTTCTTTATCCACCTTCAGACAATCCTTTGTTGCAATCTTTGATAAATGTTTCTCTTTTGTCCATGTTCAGGGAGATTAGCTACAGTGCCATGGACTGTAGACTTTTTGACAATGTGTCCCACATTGGACAAAGGAACATTAAGATCTCTGGAGATGGATTTGTAACCTTGAGATTGTCCATGCTTTTCCACAATTTTTGTTCTCAAATACTCAGACAATTCTTTGCTGCTCTTTCTATATATATAGCTCTAAAAAAATTAAGAGACAACTCCAATTTGTTCTTAAATCAGCATCTCTACTTATCAGGTGATAACCTGAACCAAATTGTATTTAATGAGTAAAAGTATAAAAAAAACTGCTGTGGTTATCATTATCCTCTTGCAATAGGACCAGCTGTATGGCAAAATCAGTGCTAGTAGTACCTCAAAAGTAATTGGAATTAAAAAAAAAACTATTAACCATGCATAGGCCTAGATTTAGAGTTCGGCGGTAGCCGTCAAAACCAGCGTTAGAGGCTCCTAACGCTGGTTTTGGGCGCCCGCTGGTATTTGGAGTCAGTGATTAAAGGGTCTAACGCTCACTTTTCAGCCGCGACTTTTCCATACCGCAGATCCCCCTACGCCATTTGCGTAGCCTATCTTTTCAATGGGATCTTTCTAACGCTGGTATTTAGAGTCGTTTCTGCAGTGAGCGTTAGAGCTCTAACGACAAGATTCCAGCCGCCTGAAAATAGCAGGAGTTAAGAGCTTTCTGGCTAACGCCGGTTTCTAAAGCTCTTAACTACTGTACCCTAAAGTACACTAACACCCATAAACTACCTATGTACCCCTAAACCGAGGTCCCCCCACATCGCCGCCACTCGATTAAAATTTTTAACCCCTAATCTGCCGACCGCCACCTACGTTATACTTATGTACCCCTAATCTGCTGCCCCTAACACCGCCGACCCCTGTATTATATCTATTAACCCCTAACTTGCCCCCCACAACGTCGCCGCAAGCTACTTAAAATAATTAACCCCTAATCTTCCGACCGCAAATCGCCGCCACCTACGTTATCCCTATGTACCCCTAATCTGCTACCCCTAACATCGCCGACCCCTATGTTATATTTATTAACCCCTAATCTGCCCCCCACAACGTCGCCGACACCTACCTACACTTATTAACCCCTAATCTGCCGAGCGGACCTGAGCGCTACTATAATAAAGTTATTAACCCCTAATCCGCCTCACTAACCCTATCATAAATAGTATTAACCCCTAATCTGCCCTCCCTAACATCGCCGACACCTACCTTCAATTATTAACCCCTAATCTTCCGACCGGAGCTCACCGCTATTCTAATAAATGGATTAACCCCTAAAGCTAAGTCTAACCCTAACACTAACACCCCCCTAAGTTAAATATAATTTTTATCTAACGAAATAAATTAACTCTTATTAAATAAATAATTCCTATTTAAAGCTAAATACTTACCTGTAAAATACATCCTAATATAGCTACAATATAAATTATAATTATATTATACCTATTTTAGGATTAATATTTATTTTACAGGCAACTTTGTAATTATTTTAACCAGGTACAATAGCTATTAAATAGTTAAGAACTATTTAATAGTTACCTAGTTAAAATAATTACAAATTTACCTGTAAAATAAATCCTAACCTAAGATATAATTAAACCTAACACTACCCTATCAATAAAATAATTAAATAAACTACCTACAATTACCTACAATTAACCTAACACTACACTATCAATACATTAATTAAACACAATTGCTACAAATAAATAAAATTAAATAAACTATCTAAAGTACAAAAAATAAAAAAGAACTAAGTTACAGAAAATAATAAAATATTTACAAACATAAGAAAAATATTACAACAATTTTAAACTAATTACACCTACTCTAAGCCCCCTAATAAAATAACAAAGCCCCCCAAAATAAAAAATTCCCTACCCTATTCTAAAATACAAATATTACAAGCTCTTTTACCTTACCAGCCCTGAACAGGGCCCTTTGCGGGGCATGCCCAAGAATTTCAGCTCTTTTGCCTGTAAAAAAAAACATACTATACCCCCCCCCCAACATTACAACCCACCACCCACATACCCTAATCTAACCCAAACCCCCCTTAAATAAACCTAACACTACCCCCCTGATGATCTTCCTACCTTGTCTTCACCATGCCAGGTTCACCGATCCGTCCTGGCTCCAAGATCTTCATCCAAGCCAAGCGGGGGCTAGACATCCACTGAAGAAGTCCAGAAGAGGGTCCAAAGTCTTCCTCCTATCCGGCAAGAAGAGGACATCCGGACCGGCAAACATCTTCTCCAAGCGGCATCTTCTATCTTCTTCCATCCGATGACGACCGGCTCCATCTTGAAGACCTCCAGCGCGGATCCATCCTCTTCTTCCGACGACTAGACGACGAATGACGGTTCCTTTAAGGGACGTCATCCAAGATGGCGTCCCTCGAATTCCGATTGGCTGATAGGATTCTATCAGCCAATCGGAATTAAGGTAGGAATTTTCTGATTGGCTGATGGAATCAGCCAATCAGAATCAAGTTCAATCCGATTGGCTGATCCAATCAGCCAATCAGATTGAGCTCGCATTCTATTGGCTGATCGGAACAGCCAATAGAATGCAAGCTCAATCTGATTGGCTGATTGGATCAGCCAATCGGATTGAACTATATTCTGATTGGCTGATTCCATCAGCCAATCAGAAAATTCCTACCTTAATTCCGATTGGCTGATAGAATCCTATCAGCCAATCGGAATTCGAGGGACGCCATCTTGGATGACGTCCCTTAAAGGAACCGTCATTCGTCGTCTAGTCGTCGGAAGAAGAGGATGGATCCGCGCTGGAGGTCTTCAAGATGGAGCCGGTCGTCATCGGATGGAAGAAGATAGAAGATGCCGCTTGGAGAAGATGTTTGCCGGTCCGGATGTCCTCTTCTTGCCGGATAGGAGGAAGACTTTGGACCCTCTTCTGGACTTCTTCAGTGGATGTCTAGCCCCCGCTTGGCTTGGATGAAGATCTTGGAGCCAGGACGGATCGGTGAACCTGGCATGGTGAAGACAAGGTAGGAAGATCATCAGGGGGGTAGTGTTAGGTTTATTTAAGGGGGGTTTGGGTTAGATTAGGGGTATGTGGGTGGTGGGTTGTAATGTTGGGGGGGGGGTATTGTATGTTTTTTTTTACAGGCAAAAGAGCTGAAATTCTTGGGGCATGCCCCGCAAAGGGCCCTGTTCAGGGCTGGTAAGGTAAAAGAGCTTGTAATATTTGTATTTTAGAATAGGGTAGGGAATTTTTTATTTTGGGGGGCTTTGTTATTTATTAGGGGGCTTAGAGTAGGTGTAATTAGTTTAAAATTGTTGTAATATTTTTCTTATGTTTGTAAATATTTTATTATTTTCTGTAACTTAGTTCTTTTTTATTTTTTGTACTTTAGATAGTTTATTTAATTTTATTTATTTGTAGCAATTGTGTTTAATTAATTTATTGATAGTGTAGTGTTAGGTTAATTGTAGGTAATTGTAGGTAGTTTATTTAATTATTTTATTGATAGGGTAGTGTTAGGTTTAATTATATCTTAGGTTAGGATTTATTTTACAGGTAAATTTGTAATTATTTTAACTAGGTAACTATTAAATAGTTCTTAACTATTTAATAGCTATTGTACCTGGTTAAAATAATTACAAAGTTGCCTGTAAAATAAATATTAATCCTAAAATAGCTATAATATAATTATAATTTATATTGTAGCTATATTAGGATTTATTTTACAGGTAAGTATTTAGCTTTAAATAGGAATTATTTATTTAATAAGAGTTAATTAATTTCGTTAGATAAAAATTATATTTAACTTAGGGGGGTGTTAGTGTTAGGGTTAGACTTAGCTTTAGGGGTTAATACATTTATTAGAATAGCGGTGAGCTCCGGTCGGCAGATTAGGGGTTAATAATTGAAGGTAGGTGTCGGCGATGTTAGGGAGGGCAGATTAGGGGTTAATACTATTTATGATAGGGTTAGTGAGGCGGATTAGGGGTTAATAACTTTATTATAGTAGCGCTCAGGTCCGCTCGGCAGATTAGGGGTTAATAAGTGTAGGCAGGTGTCGGCGACGTTGTGGGGGGGCAGATTAGGGGTTAATAAATATAACATAGGGGTCGGCGATGTTAGGGCAGCAGATTAGGGGTACATAGGGATAACGTAGGTGGCGGCGGTTTACGGAGCGGCAGATTAGGGGTTAAAAGTGTAATGCAGGGGTCAGCGATAGCGGGGGCGGCAGATTAGGGGTTAATAAGTGTAAGGTTAGGGGTGTTTAGACTCGGGGTACATGTTAGAGTGTTAGGTGCAGACGTAGGAAGTGTTTCCCCATAGGAAACAATGGGGCTGCGTTAGGAGCTGAACGCTGCTTTTTTGCAGGTGTTAGGTTTTTTTTCAGCTCAAACAGCCCCATTGTTTCCTATGGGAGAATCGTGCACGAGCACGTTTTTGATGCCGGCCGCGTCCGTAAGCAGCTCTGGTATCGAGAGTTGCATTTGCGGTAAAAATGCTCTACGCTCCTTTTTTGGAGCCTAACGCAGCATTTGTTTGAACTCTCGATACCAGAGTTAAATTTATGGTGCGGCCAGAAAAAAACCCGCGGAGCGTTAACAGCCCTTTTACCGCCGAACTCTAAATCTAGGCCTAAGAGAGTTGAAAAGTTATGAGTGAGGAAAATAAGGGTTCAATTCTGGCTTAACTGGCAGACAGATACAGAGAGCATCAGGTTGCTTCCATCCTTAGCATATCAAAAATTGTGGTTCATAAGACATTGGGGACAACAAGTCTACAGACCGGCACAGGGCGAAAATACTCTCCACTGCCCAGGATGACCACCAACTCATTTAAATGTCACTCAATAACCGTAGGATGACATCAAGTGACCTACAAAATGCATGGCAAATGGTAGTTGGGTGAAGTGCACGGTGAGGAGAGTTCAAAACAGTCTCCTAGGGGCAGGGCTGAAGTCATGCAAAGTCATCATTGAGAAGCAAAGAAGATCCAGGCTGAGGTTTGCAAAAGACCATAAGGATTGAACGTCCATTTATCAGAGGCTGACATATAAACCAATCAGTTTAACTTTAGAGGTGATCTGGCCTTTTAATTGTACCCAAATATCCCCCCATTCTGGAGTGCTTGGGGTAAATAATCCCCAGGCCTAACCACCTCTACCAATGAAAAAGAATCGGATGTCTACAGACTCTGCAGCCAGTTTTAAATCTGGTAAGGGAATTATTTCCGCTCTCCCTGCTGAACACTTATATCCACACTAGTAGGGAAAAAGTAATGTGGCTTTAAATTGAAGTAAAACAGTTATGTTGTAATTTATTTATTACTGAGAAAACATATTTTGCCAGGGTCAGAGAAAAACTCAGTGTTACCACTTTTAATTCTGGGAAGAACCACAGCATAAAAAGCATACCACATCTCACATAAACACACACACATACATACTCACATACACACACTCACACTGACACATACATAAACACTCTCATTGACACACACTCACACACACATAGGGGCCCATTTATCAAGCTCTGTATGGAGCTTGAGGGCCCATGTTTCTGGCAAGCCTTCAGGTTCACCAGAAACACCAGTTATGAAGCAGCGGTCTAAAGACATTCAGCGATGTCTGTCGGAGATGATCCGCTGATCGGATCATGTCAGTCAGACACATAATAAATAGACAACAGACACACTCACATACACACACACACACACACACACACACACATAAATACTGTACTTACATTGACACACTTGCACACACACTCACACTAACACATACTCAGACACATACATACTCACACACACTCACAAACATACACAGATACATACACATTTACAATGACACATACACGCTTACATACATACACTCACTCACACACAAGCACACTCAAACTGACAAATGCTCACACACATACATACTCAGACACTCAGATACATACTCACACACACACACACTTGCTGATACTAGCTATTAATTATATCTATCCAATATATTCAGCTTTTCTTTTCCATATCCAATTTCATATAAATCATACTACAGGGAGTGCAGAATTATTAGGCAAGTTGTATTTTTGAGGATTCATTTTATTATTGAACAACAACCATGTTCTCAATGAACCCAAAAAACTCATTAATATCAAAGCTGAATATTTTTGGAAGTAGTTTTTAGTTTGTTTTTAGTTTTAGCTATTTTAGGGGGATATCTGTGTGTGCAGGTGACTATTACTGTGCATAATTATTAGGCAACTTAACAAAAAACAAATATATACCCATTTCAATTATTTATTTTTACCAGTGAAACCAATATAACATCTCAACATTCACAAATATACATTTCTGATATTCAAAAACAAAACAAAAACAAATCAGTGACCAATATAGCCACCTTTCTTTGCAAGGACACTCAAAAGCCTGCCTTCCATGGATTCTGTCAGTGTTTTGATCTGTTCACCATCAACATTGCGTGCAGCAGCAACCACAGCCTCCCAGACACTGTTCAGAGAGGTGTACTGTTTTCCCTCCTTGTAAATCTCACATTTGATGATGGACCACAGGTTCTCAATGGGGTTCAGATCAGGTGAACAAGGAGGCCATGTCATTAGATTTTCTTCTTTTATACCCTTTCTTGCCAGCCACGCTGTGGAGTACTTGGACGCGTGTGATGGAGCATTGTCCTGCATGAAAATCATGTTTTCTTGAAGGATGCAGACTTCTTCCTGTACCACTGCTTGAAGAAGGTGTCTTCCAGAAACTGGCAGTAGGACTGGGAGCTGAGCTTGACTCCATCCTCAACCCGAAAAGGCCCCACAAGCTCATCTTTGATGATACCAGCCCAAACCAGTACTCCACCTCCACCTTGCTGGCGTCTGAGTCGGACTGGAGCTCTCTGCCCTTTACCAATCCAGCCACGGGCCCATCCATCTGGCCCATCAAGACTCACTCTCATTTCATCAGTCCATAAAACCTTAGAAAAATCAGTCTTGAGATATTTCTTGGCCCAGTCTTGACGTTTCAGCTTGTGTGTCTTGTTCAGTGGTGGTCGTCTATCAGCCTTTCTTACCTTGGCCATGTCTCTGAGTATTGCACACCTTGTGCTTTTGGGCTCTCCAGTGATGTTGCAGCTCTGAAATATGGCCAAACTGGTGGCAAGTGGCATCTTGGCAGCTGCACGCTTGACTTTTCTCAGTTCATGGGCAGTTATTTTGCGCCTTGGTTTTTCCACACGCTTCTTGCGACCCTGTTGACTATTTTGAATGAAACGCTTGATTGTTCGATGATCACGCTTCAGAAGCTTTGCAATTTTAAGAGTGCTGCATCCCTCTGCAAGATATCTCACTATTTTTGACTTTTCTGAGCCTGTCAAGTCCTTCTTTTGACCCATTTTGCCAAAGGAAAGGAAGTTGCCTAATAATTATGCACACCTGATATAGGGTGTTGATGTCATTAGACCACACCCCTTCTCATTACAGAGATGCACATCACCTAATATGCTTAATTGGTAGTAGGCTTTCGAGCCTATACAGCCTATACAGCTTGGAGTAAGACAACATGCATAAAGAGGATGATGTGGTCAAAATACTCATTTGCCTAATAATTCTGCACTCCCTGTATAGGGCACTGCTTAACATCTAATGTGTTGTCTTTTTTTCTATGCCAAATTACTAAATTCTAAGCTTCTTTTTCCATAATTTTGCCACTCCACCTAACAAAACGCTCCTGTGTATGATTTAGCATAAAGCTTCTAATTTATTATTTCTTATCAAAGAACGACCTTGAAGAAAGCAGTTCAGTTTGTGCATTCCAAGCCATATTACAAACCAAACATGTATGCTACTTAACAGAAAAAAAGTGAGGATTAACATACGGAACATCATATTTTGAATTTAAAAATACATGTGAATTCACTTTATCCCTTAAGGGACATAAAAAAATTTCTTTCATGATTCAATCAGCCAATAGGATTGAGCTCGCATTCTATTGGCTGTTCCAATCAGCCAATAGAATGCGAGCTCAATTCTATTGGCTGATTGCATCAGCCAATAGGATTTTTTCTAACTTAATTCCGATTGGCTGATAGGATTCTATCAGCCAATCGGAATTGAAGGGACGCCATCTTGGATGACGTCACTTAAAGGAACCTTCATTCTGCAGTCGCCGTCAGATGGAAGAGGATGCTCCGCGTCGGATATCTTCAAGACCCGCTCCGCTCCTGATGGAAGAAGATAGAAGATGCCGCCTGGATGAAGACTTCTGCCGGTCTGGATGTCCTCTTCTGCCCGGATCGGATGAAGACTTCTGCCGGTCTGGAGGTCCACTTGTGCCCGGCTGGGTGAAGACGGCTCAAGGTAGGGTGATCTTCAAGGGGGTAGTGCTAGGTTTTTTTAAGGGGGAATTGGGTGGGTTTTAGAGTAGGGTTGGGTGTGTGGGTGGTGGGTTTTAATGTGGGGGGTATTGTATTTTTTTTTCAGGTAAAAGAGCTGATTACTTTGGGGCAATGCCCCGCAAAAGGCCCTTTTAAGGGCTATTTGTAATTTAGTATAGGGTAGGGAATTTTATCATTTTGGGGGGCTTTTTTATTTTATTAGGGGGATTAGATTAGGTGTAATTAGTTTAAAAAAATTGTAATTCTTTTTTTAATTTTCTGTAATTTAGTGGGGTTTTTTTGTACTTTAGTTTATTTAATTTAATTGTAGGTAATTTATGTAATTAATTTAATGATAGTGTAGTGTTAGGTGTAATTGTAATTTAGGTTAGGATTTATTTTACAGGTAAATTTTTACTTATTTTAACTAGGAAGTTATTAAATAGTTAATAACTATTTAATAACTATTCTACCTAGTTAAAATAAATACAAAGTTGCCTGTAAAATAAATATAAATCCTAAGCTTGCTACAATGTAACTATTAGTTATATTGTAGCTAGCTTATGGTTTATTTTATAGGTAAGTATTTAGTTCTAAATATGATTAATTTATTTAATTGTAGTAAATTTATTTAGATGTATTTAAATTATATTTAAGTTAGGGGGGTGTTAGGGTTAGACTTAGGTTTAGGGGTTAATACATTTATTATAGTGGCGGCGACGTTGGCGGCAGCAGGTTAGGGGTTAATAAATTTAATATAGGGTTCGGCGATGTTGGGGGCCGCAGATTAGGGGTTCATAAGTATAATGTAGGTGGTGGCGGTGTCCGGAGCGGCAGATTAGGGGTTAATAATATAATGTAGGTGGCGACGATGTCGGGGGCAGCAGATTAGGGGTTAATAAGTGTAAGATTAGGGGTGTTAAGACTCGGGGTTCATGTTAGGGTGTTAGGTGCAGACATAACTTTTATTTCCCCATAGGAAACAATGGGGCTGCGTTAGGAGCTTACCGCTGCTTTTTTGCAGGTGTTAGGTTTTTTTTCAGCCAGTTCAGCCCCATTGTTTCCTATGGGGAAATCGTGCATGAGCACGCTTAGCCAGCTTACCGCTACCGTAAGCAGCGCTGGTATTACAGTGATATGTGGAGCTAAATTTTGCTCAACGCTCACTTTTCTGAGGCTAACTCCGGCTTGAAGAAAACCTGTAATACCAGCGTTGTCTTAAGTGAGCGGTGAGAAAAAAAGGCTCGTTAGCACTGCACAGCCTTACCGACAAAAACTCATAATCTAGCGGATAATATTTCAAAGACAAGCTTTCGAGAGTTTTCCTCTCTTCCTCAGGTCTGAAGCAATACTGTCATAAATAGCAGAGAATGTGACTGAAGGAGAAAATAGCTTAGAATAGCCAGAAAGAATAAATAAACATAGGAGAGTAAATAGGCAAGATGAGAGGAAAAACAAAAGGAAAAATAAACCAATATAAGACAATAAGATGAGAGATTATAGAAAGTTATGGTAGTGTGTGAGAAAGCCAGAGTCTACATCAAGTCCTTCATTTCTGGTATTGAAATGTGTGATCATTTTCATCTCAAACGTCTTTCGTTCATGAGAGTCTTTGAAATTCCCTTTAAGAATTTTAATCCTGAGGTTAAGGATGGAGTGACCAGTCTGGGTGAAGTGGTGACCAACAGGGGTACAATATTCATTTTCCTTGTGGTTTTTGATCGAGTATCTGTGTAGATTCATTCTGAGATGCAGCTTTAGGCCAGTTTCTCCAATGTAACAACCTCTGTCACACGCTGTACACTGTATCATGTACACAACATTAGCAGATGAGCACGAATATGATCCTTTAAAATTATATGACGCGTTGTTATGTCTGGCTGTGTTGTTGTCACATATATGTTGACACAGTTTGCAGAGTGATTTGTTGCATCGTGCAGTGCCATTCTGTGTAAGCTTCTGTTCTGTGGTTTATTTGCTGCGGACCAATCTCTGTCTCAGGTTAGGCGGTTGTTTGAATGCTAGTATGGGGGGTTCAGAAAATATTTTTTTGAGTGTGGGCAACTCTACGCGTTTCGGCCGTAGCCTTTATCAAGGGATATCAGGATTAAAATTCTTAAAGGGAATTTCAAAGACTCTCATGAATGAAAGACGTTTGAGATGAAAATGATCACACATTTCAATACCAGAAATGAAGGACTTAATGTAGACTCTGGCTTTCACGGATACTACCATAACTTTCTATAATCTCTCATCTTATTGTCCTATATTGGTTTATTTGTCCTTTTGTTTTTTCTCTCATCTTGCCTATTTACTCTCCTCTGTTTATTTATTCTTTCTGGCTATTCTCAGCTATTTTCTCCTTCAGACACATTCTCTGCTTTTTATGACACCCCTCTCACCCCCCTCCCTCCCTTCCATTTGTTGCATGTCATGTGTATCTATATCAGATTGATTAGTTTTTCTACAGACCTGAGGAAGAGAGGAAAATTCTCGAAAGCTTGTCTTTGAAATATTATGTTAGTCCAATAAAAAAGGTATCACTGCATACTGCAATACTTTGTTTTTTGAGCATCTTATCTACTGGACTAACACGGCTACTCCAATCTTCACTATATATATATATATATATATATATATATATATATATATATATATATACATACATATACACATATACACACACACACACACACACACATATTTTAACAAGAAGTAGAAGAGCTCGACCAGGCACAGACAAAGGCTTAATAGTTTGTCTTATAGCAAATTACCACCAGGAGCAGACTCTTTTCGCCCAAATGTGCTTTTCACAGAAAATAACTATCCTCAAATATATCAGTCTGATACTGCCTATACAGGTCAGTCCAGCCATGAAATACGAGGCAATTCTCCTCTGAACAAGGAACACAGCAGCCACAGATGGTTGTTTCGGCCTTTTTGGACCTCATCAGTGAGGTGCAGCCATATCCCTCTAGGTACACAAGGCAGGGATTCCATGTCTGGTTTCCTCCATCACACTTAGGGAGACCCCAAGTGTCATAAATTCTATTTTAACAACAAGTAGAAGAGCTCGACCAGGCACAGACAAAAGCTTAATAGCTTGTCTTATTTATATATGTATATATAAATATATGGAGATTGGGCTGGCCATGAAAGGGTTTCAATCTGGTGGTCCCTCCAACCACACCTTGATGTTCTGGCTGTGTGGCATGGATCATTGTCTAACCTTGCAAGTGATTTGATTAATGTGCCCTTCACAAAGATACATCTGCTGATTCTGGCCTTGCTGGTGAACCTCCAGATCATCACTGATCTTCCATTAAATTTCACAGTGGGTGCAAGACACTGTGGCTTGTATGTCTCTTCTGGTCTCAGTCTAACCCTGAGATGACCAGGTGTTGGGCAACGCTGAAAATTGGACTCATAATAGATGACCTGTTAGAAAGTCAGAGGAGATCTGAACCAGATCCTCAAACCAAGTCCTGCGAGAACAGGCCGGAGCAAACAGAATGACAGATGCTCTTCTCTGGCTTATTCTGGCAATCACTTTCAGAAGAAGAACAAGATGAGGAAATACATAAGCAAGTTAAAACAGCCAATGAGCTACCAGAGCATCCACAAACTCTACCTGAGGATCCATTGACCTTGCAAAGTACCTGGGAAGTGTATCCATTAGATATACAGTACGTATATCTGGAAGTAACTAAGGATCCACAATCCGACTGAAAACATCCAGAAGAAGAGACCTGGATGATTGAGAAAATCTGCTTACCAACTGATCACCCCTGTAATATGAACTGTAGAAATTAGGCAACAATTTCTTTCTGCCCAAGAAATAATACGAGACACTTCCTTCATAGCTAGAGAACTTAAAGTTCCCTCCTGATGATTGATATTGCTACTGATGTAACATTGTCTGTCTGAAAACACAGATGAGTCTATCTTTCCAACAGAGGCCAGCTCTGAAGTGCCTTGAAAATCACACATAGTTCCAAAACATTCATAGGTAACCTCCTCCCTAGGAGACCAAACTCCCTGTGTGCTCAGAGACCCCCAAACTGCACCCAGCCTAAAAAACTTGCATCTCTCGTGATCACAGTCCAAGAAGGACGAACAAAACATGCCCCCCTGAATAATGATATGTTGTTTCAGCCACCACGACAGGGACTGTTTTGTTTTGGAATCCAAATTAATTCTCAGAGAAAGCTGAGTATCATCCCTGCATCATTGCTTGAGCATACAAAGCTGAAGAGGTCTCATGTAAAACTGGAATAGCATCTGATGCAGCAGTCATAAGGCCTAGAACTTCCATACAAAGGCCCATTGAAGGTTTAAACAAGCCTTCACCAACTTCAACCTTCTTGACCTTATCAAAGAGATTCTCATAGGAACTAAATCTATCTGTACACCCATAAAGTGATCTTTGAATAAAGCACAAGAGAACTCTTTGGAAATTTGATTTTCCAACCATGCTGTTAAAAAAAAAAAAAAAACAGAATTCTGTGGGTGTGAAATACAACTAAAGGAAAATATATAGCTGGTAAGGAAATATGGAAATACCCTGGACCCTTATTACTGCCAACAGAGTACACAGAACTTTTTAAATGATCCTGGAAGCAGTAGCCAGACCAAATTTAAAAGCAACAAACTCATAATGTTTGTCTAGGAAGGTAAACCTAATAAACTGGTAAGATCCTTGTGAATAGGAACATGAAGATATGCATAATTTAAATCTATTGTGGACATAAACTGACCTTGCTGCACCAAAGGCAGAAAAGTCTGAATGGTTTCCATTTTGAAAGCCGGGACTCTGAGAAACTTGTTGAGAGCTTTTAAATCCAGGACAAGCCTGAAAGTTTCTTCCTTTTTTTGGAACGATGAAGAGACTAAAAACCCAAACCCTGTTCCAAAAATTAAACTGGTTCTATTAACTCCCATAGAGACCAGATCTGAGACAGACTGAAAGAAGGCCTTTGCTTTCAAAGGAGCCTTTGGAACATGGGGCAAAAAAAAACCTTCCCCTGGGAGATCTAACCATCAGACCAATACATTAACCCTGAGAAGCAATATTTCAAACCCAGGGTCCTGAACAGACTGAAACCAATTCTCCCAATAGAGGTAGTAGGCTTTTTAGGCTGCTTAGATATGTTCCAGTTTGAACTAGGCTTACATGTAGGAGTGGTAGATGCCTGTTACTAAGAAGGGGTAAATTTCTTTTCTTTGTTCTGAAAGGAACAAAATTGATTAGTAGCCTCAAATGTACCCTTCGACTTCTTGTCTTGACGAAAAGCTCCTTTACCACCAGTCACAGTAGAAATAATTGAATCTAAATCAGAACTAAATGATTTCTTTCCCTGAAAAGAAAGAGATAAAACCATATCAGAAGACCAGGATTTAAGCCACAAGGGTCTCCTAGAATAAACAGATGAAAGCATTAGCAGATTTCAATAAACCTAAAAGGTTAAGAAATTACTTATTAACAGAATCATCATTCAAAAACTGCTCTAATAAACTGTCCAGCCACACAGAGGAGGCCGCAGCCACACAAGTAATACTAACTGGAGGCCTAAACAAAAAACTGCCTGTAGAAAAGCTCTACCATGATAGAATTCTAATTTCCTATCCGTGGGATGTTGAAAAGATGTACTATTTTTTATAGGTATAGTATAGTAGTACGTTTAGTCAAACAGCCCCATAGTTTCCCAAAGATCAACATTAGAAGCAGGTAAGGGATACATTTTCCTAAATCTAGCAGTTGGATTGAATAGGCCGCCAAGCCTTAGAAACTACCTCAGAGACAGCATCAGGTACAGGAAAAACCTCTGGAGATTTCACAGGTTTTAAAATTAAATGTAAACGATTACCAGATTTACTCTCAGGCTCCTTAGAGTCTTGAATACATAAAGAGGATCATACAACTCCTTTATCAGGGTACAAATATGGTCTACTTTAAACAAAAAAAACAGATCAATCAAACTCATTATAAGAAATAGATTCTTGATCATCAGATAATAACTCACCCTTTAAAACTGAATCAGCTGGACTAGGAACAGACATAGGGGCCTATTTATTATGGTGTGAGCGGACATGATCTAATATTGCGGCTTATGTCTGCTGCACGACAGCATTTATCAATGTTCCTTTAACCCTTTCTCTGTCAGAACAGTGTAGTATAAACATTTTTCTGTAAGAGAGACATGAATTCATGCCAATTTAACCTGTGGGTTAATATCCAGGTACATATATAACTCCTATGCCAGTGATGGCGAACCTTGGCACTCCAGATGTTTCAGAACTACATTTCCCATGATGCTCAAATGGACTTCGGAGTGCCTAAGCATCAAGGGGCATATATGTGCAGCCACCAATTAGCAGCTTCTGGGCCTATATAGGTATACTTTTCAACAAAGGATACAAAGATAACTAAATTAGATGACAGTAATAAATTGGAAAGTTGTTTAAAATGGTATGATCTGTATGAATCATTAAAGGGACACTGAACCCAAAATTTTTCTTTCATGATTCAGATAGAGCATGCAATTTTAAGCAACTTTCTAATTTACTTCTATTATCAATTTTTCTTCATTGTCTTTCTATCTTTTTTTGAAAAAGATGGCATCTCAGCTAAGGAGCCAGCAGATTTTTGGTTCAGACCATGGACAGCACTTTTTTATGGGTGCTGTCCAATCAGCAAGGACAACCCAGGTTGGTCACCAAAAATGGGCCGGCATCTAAACTTACATTCTTGCTTTTCAAACAAACATACCAAGAGAATGAAGAAAATTTGATAATAGGAGTAAATTAGAAAGTTGCTTAAAATTGCATGCTCTATCTGAATCACGAAAGAAAATTTTTGGGTTCAGTGTCCCTTTAAAGAAAAAAAAACATGGGTTTCATGTCCTTTTAATAGGACAGTAAAGTCAAAATTAAAATTTAATGATTGAGACAGAACATGTTATCTTTCTTTGTTAAAGATAAGACACAGGCAACTGCTGGGGGCTAGTGGAAAACGTCCGGTGAGCTAGTGACAAGAGGCATAACTGTGCAGTCACTTATTGCGGCTCCTGAGCCTACATTGGTATGCTCTTCAACAAAGGATACAAAAGAACAAACCCCATTTGAAAATAGAAGTAAAGTTATTTGGAAAGTTGTTTAAAATTGTATGATCATCTGATTAATAAAAGTTTAATTTTGACTTTCCAGTTAATGTTTACTGTCCCTTTATGTTGAAGTTTTTAATATTAAAATATCTGCCACATATACAATGATGGTACATCTATCAGATATCTTACATCTTATACCTAGTACAAGGCACATTTAAGTATATATCTTGGTATTAATATAGAGTATACCATGAAATGAGGGAGAGGAGGTGATATTACAAGTTAACTGTTCTTGTCCGTTCAACCGTCTATTTACCCCCTCTCAGGATCAAAGTTCTCCAATTGTTTTCTGGGAGGCCACATATATATCCTTTAGTAGTCCCCATTGGAGGGGAAAAAAGTCAAAATAGCAGTACTCATCTACAAATCTTATGCATTCTTGTACAACATGTGGTAACAATAACAATTTTAAAGATATAACATTTCTTCCATTTTTTTCCCATTCATTTTGAAAAATAAACTAACATGTCAACAAACTTCAACTGTCGAACCCTGAGAGTTTTGGTTTAGTCGTCTAAGCTGTGAAAGTAGATATTCCAACTAATTGACTTAACTTGAGTTCTATAGGGGTTATGAGTAATGAGTTAATGTCCCTCATGTCTCTACTAATATGCTAAATCACTTGAAAGTGATGCAGCATAACTGTAAAAAGCTGACATGAAAATATCACCTAAACATCTCTATGTAAAAAAGGACAATATTTTACCTCAAAATGTTGTCAGCTCACCAGAGTAAGTGCTCTGTGCTCAGTTAGAGCTGCTAAAAAGCTGCAAGTAAAATAAAAAAAGAGCATTGCTCTGCTGTGATCTCATGCGATTTTATTCATGATTCAGATAGAGCGTGCAATTTTAAGCAACTTTCTAATTTACTCCAAGGGGCCGATTAATCAAGCCCCGTATTCAGCTGTATGCAGCTGTTTCTGCACGAGCCTTCAGGCTCACCGGAAACAGGAGTTAAGAAGCAGCGGTCTTAAGACCACTGCTCCTTAACTCGTCCACCACCTCTGAGGCAGCAGACATCAATCCGCACGATCGGATACGATTAGGTTGATTGACACCCCCTACTAGCGGCTGATTGGCCGCAAATCTGCAGGGGGGCGGCATTGCACAAGCATTTAACTAGAAATGCTTGTGCAATGATAAATGCTGACAGCTTATGCTGTCAGCATTTATCGATGTGCTGTGGACATGATACGCTACAGCGGATCATGTCTGCCCGCACAATGGTAGACCGGTCCCCTATAATCAATTTTTCTTCATTCTCTTGGTATCTTTATTTGAAAAAGCAGGAATGTAATCTAAAGAGATTGCCCATTTTTGGTTTAGCACCCAGGGTAGCGCTTGCTGATTGGTGGCTACTTTTACAGAAAGTGGTTGTGAAGAAACAGGGAGGTATGGGGCCCTACACAACACAAAAAAAAGCAATGAATAAAATAAAAAATAAAATAAAAGCCCTAAACTGCATACTGACTAGTTCACAAAAAGCAATGGCAAAGCCATGTGTATTTGCTATTTTTGAACAAAGGGGACCCTAGAGAACCTTTTGCACTATTTCTACATAAACTGAGTGATAGCAAAAATTCTAAAAATTCTCTGGTACTTTGTGCAAGTTTGTCTCTGAAATTCCCGGTAGTGAAAGGGTTAAACAGATACATAGCAAACTGCAAAATTCCTAAATCTTGTGTAAATGTTCTGATTTTCCATCTATGGTACCCAGAGGGTTTCAGTAGCCATGGAGAAAAACTACCCTGTGTACATTGTAACGGCTAGATTTAGAGTTCTGCGGCCAAAGGGGTGCATTAGCTACGCGTGCTTTCTTTCCCCCGCACCTTTTAAATACCGCTGGTATTTAGAGTTCACAGAAGGGCTGCGTTAGGCTCCAAAAAGGGAGCGTAGAGGCATATTTACCGCCACTGCAACTCTAAATACCAGCGGTGCTTACGGACGCGGCCAGCTTCAAAAACGTGCTCGTGCACGATATCCCCATAGGAAACAATGGGGCAGTTTGGGCTGAAAAAAAACCTAACACCTGCAAAAAAGTAGCGTTCAGCTCCTAACGCAGCCCCATTGTTTCCTATGGGGAAACACTTCCTAAGTCTACACCTAACACCCTAACATGTACCCCGAGTAACACCCCTAACCTTACACTTATTAACCCCTAATCTGCCGCCCCCGCTATCGCTGACCCCTGCATATTATTTTTAACACCTAATCTGCCGCTCCGTACACCGCCGCAACCTACGTTATCCCTATGTATCCCTAATCTGCTGCCCCTAACACCGCCGACCCCTATATTATATTTATTAACCCCTAATCTGCCGCCCCCAACGTCGCCGCCACCTACCTACAATTATTAACAGAATAATCAAAGAGCAAAGCAAGTGTTCAGTATGAAGATTCCCAAAAGGGGTTATGAATAGTTTAAATATAACGCCCTCATATTTCCAGGGAATCAGTCCCAGTAAAATCCGTATTTGTCAGGGACAACAGTCAGTGTGCAGTACATACAAAAGACCCAGCGTTGGTTCCTGGTAATAAGCTCCGTGCTTATCGAGTGATAGTGTAGATGCCACTCCAACCTAGTTGTCACGGGTGTCTAAGTGCAGAGGTAATAAACAGTCATTGTAGTGCTGTCCGGAAGATCTCTTACCCTCCACAAGACTTGGTGGGGTGCCTGGGCGCACTGCTGTACTTCTCCTCGGACTGGTGTGGAAACCCTTCCGTGGGGGTGCAGCGTGTGGGTCCTTCTTGGCGTGCTTGGAGATCCGGCTCTGGTAACGTGGTATGCTCTTGCACTCCCCGTGACGTCGCTAGGTGCACTGTGAGTATTGTAGTTCCGGGCAGACCCGGAAATCAACGCTGGTTAGGCTACTGGAACAGCAGATCAATATGCGGTATATCCTCCGCTATAAAATAAAGTTCAAAAAAGGAAAAAAGTCTGTTGACTCAAAGTTGTTTGCTGGGAAAATTGTTTATTGCGAAAATCCAAAAAACCTCTGAAGAAGCGCATCTACGCATGCGCGAAACGCGTCAGGCGTTCCTCACTGTGACCCTTTGTACTTTACTTTGTTTACTAAGACTTGTTTTGGATTTTCGCAATAAACAAGTTTTCCCAGCAAACAACTTTGAGTCAACAGACTTTTTTCCTTTTTTGAACTCTACAATTATTAACCCCTAATCTGCCGACCGGACCTCACTGTTACTATAATAAAGTTATTAACCCCTAATCCGCCTCACTCCCGCCTCAAAAACCCTATAATAAATAGTATTAACCCCTAATCTGCCCTCCCTAACATCTCCGACACCTAACTTCAAGTATTAACCCCTAATCTGCCGACCGTACCTCGCCGCTACTCTAATAAATGTATTAACCCCTAAAGCTAAGTCTAACCCTAACACTAACACCCCCCTAAATTAAATATAATTTTATTCTAACAAAATAAATTATTTCTTATTAAATAAATTATTCCTATTTAAAGCTAAATACTTACCTGTACAATAAACCCTAATATAGCTACAATATAAATAATAATTACATTGTAGCTATTTTAGGATTAATATTTATTTTACAGGCAACTTTGTATTTATTTTAACCAGGTAGAATAGCTATTAAATAGTTAATAACTAATTAATAGCTACCTAGTTAAAATAAATAAAAAATCA
Source organism: Bombina bombina (assembly GCF_027579735.1). Taxonomy (NCBI): domain Eukaryota; kingdom Metazoa; phylum Chordata; class Amphibia; order Anura; family Bombinatoridae; genus Bombina; species Bombina bombina. The sequence goes on from NC_069505.1 coordinate 64,709,165, forward strand.
CCTGTAAAATAAATCCTAACCTAAGTTACAATTAAACCTAACACTACACTATCAATAAATAAATTAACTAAACTATCTACAATTATCTACAATTAAATACAAATAAATACACTAACTAAAGTACAAAAAATAAAAAAGAACTAAGTTACAAAAAATAAAAAAATAATTTACAAACATTATAAAAAGATTACAACAATTTTAAGCTAATTACACCTACTCTAAGCCCCCTAATAAAATAACAAAGCCCCCCAAAATAAAAAAATGCCCTACCCTATTCTAAAATAAAAATTGTAAAGCTCTTTTACCTTACCAGCCCTTAAAAGGGCCTTTTGCGGGGCATGCCCCAAAGAATTCTGCTCTTTTGCCTTTAAAAAAAAAACATACAATACCCCCCCCAACATTACAACCCACCACCCACATACCCCTAATCTAACCCAAACCCCCCTTAAATAAACCTAACACTAAGCCCCTGAAGATCTCCCTACATTGTCTTCACCACGCCGGGTATCACCGATCCGTCCAGAAGAGGGTCTGAAGTCTTCATCGTATCCGACAAGAAGAGCTCCTCCAGAGGGTCCAAAGTCTTCATCCTATCGGGCAAGAAGAGGACATCCGGACCGGCAAACATCTTCATCCAGGCAGCATCTTCTATCTTCTTCCATCCGGCGTGGAGCGGGTCCATCTTCAAGCAGCCGACGCGGAGCCATCCTTCCTCACCGACGGACTAACGATGAATGAAGGTTCCTTTAAGGGACGTCATCCAAGATGGCATCCCTCGAATTCCAATTGGCTGATAGGATTCTATCAGCCAATTGGAATTAAGGTAGGAATAATCTGATTGGCTGATGGAATCAGCCAATCAGATTGAAGTTCAATCGGATTGGCTGATCCAATCAGCCAATCAGATTGAGCTTGCATTCTATTGGCTGATCGGAACAGCCAATAGAATGAGAGCTCAATCTATTTAAGGGGGGTTTGGGTTAGATTAGGGGTATGTGGGTGGTCGGTTGTAATGTTGGGGGGGTATTGTATGTTTTTTTTTACAGGCAAAAGAGCAGAATTCTTTAGGGCATGCCCCGCAAAAGGCCCTTTTAAGGGCTGGTAAGGTAAAAGAGCTTTACAATTTTTATTTTAGAATAGGGTAGGGCATTTTTTTCATTTTGGGGACTTTGTTATTTTATTAGGGGGATTGAACTTCAAGATTTCATCAGCCAATCAGATTATTCCTACCTTAATTCCGATTGGCTGATAGAATCCTATCAGCCAATCGGAATTCGAGGGACGCCATCTTGGATGATGTCCCTTAAAGGAACCTTCATTCGTCGTTAGTCCGTCGGTGAGGAAGGATGGCTCCGCGTCGGCTGCTTGAAGATGGACCCGCTCCGCACCGGATGGAAGAAGATAGAAGATGCTGCCTGGATGAAGATGTTTGCTGGTCCGGATGTCCTCTTCTTGCCCGATAGGATGAAGACTTTGGACCCTCTGGAGGAGCTCTTCTTGCCGGATACGATGAAGACTTCTGACCCTCTTCTGGACGGATCGGTGATACCCGGCGTGGTGAAGACAAGGTAGGGAGATCTTCAGGGGCTTAGTGTTAGGTTTATTTAAGGGGGATTTGGGTTAGATTAGGGGTATGTGGGTGGTGGGTTGTAATGTTTGGGGGGTATTGTATGTTTTTTTTTACAGGCAAAAGAGCAGAATTCTTTAGGGCATGCCCCGCAAAAGGCCCTTTTAAGGGCTGGTAAGGTAAAAGAGCTTTACAATTTTTATTTTAGAATAGGGTAGGGCATTTTTTTATTTTGGGGACTTTGTTATTTTATTAGGGGGCTTAGAGTAGGTGTAATTAGCTTAAAATTGTTGTAATCTTTTTATAATGTTTGTAAATTATTTTTTTATTTTTTGTAACTTAGTTCTTTTTTTATTTTTTGTACTTAAGTTAGTGTATTTATTTGTATTTAATTGTAGATAATTGTAGATAGTTTAGTTAATTTATTTATTGATAGTGTAGTGTTAGGTTTTTATTGTAACTTAGGTTAGGATTTATTTTACAGGTAATTTTTTATTTATTTTAACTAGGTAGCTATTAATTAGTTATTAACTATTTAATAGCTATTGTACCTGGTTAAAATAAATACAAAGTTGCCTGTAAAATAAATATTAATCCTAAAATAGCTACAATATAATTATTATTTATATTGTAGCTATATTAGGGTTTATTTAACAGGTAAGTATTTAGCTTTAAATAGGAATAATTTATTTAATAAGATTTATTTTATTTTGTTAGATTTAAATTATATTTAACTTAGGGGGGTGTTAGGGTTAGGGTTAGACTTAGCTTTAGGGGTTAATACATTTATTAGAGTAGCGGTGAGGTCCGGTCGGCAGATTAGGGGTTAATAATTGTAGGTAGGTAGCGGCGAGGTTGGGGGGGGGCAGATTAGGGGTTAATAAATATAATATAGGGGTCGGCGATGTTAGGGGCAGCAGATTAGGGGTACATAGGGATAATGTAGGTTGCGGCGGTGTGCGGTCGGCAGATTAGGGGTTAAAAAAATGTAATAGAGTGGCGGCAATGTGGGGGGGCCTCGGTTTAGGGGTACATAGGTAGTTTATGGGTGTTAGTGTACTTTAGAGCACAGTAGTTAAGAGCTTTATGAACCGGCGTTCATAAAGCTCTTAACTCCTGGCTTTTCTCTGACATTCTATTACAGTAATATCAAGGTGGAATCATTCTAAAAACAATTTTTGTTTTTGTTTTTATAAAAGGTGGATTAAGTTAAATACACATCACATGGTCATATATCCACAATTGCAGGAGTGACATTTAAAGTGTATTAATACTCTTGAAGGTTAGGTATAAATTTCTAGTTTAGTAAATATCTGTTACATATACTATGTGCACAGGGAGACGTCCCTTATTTAAATATTATTTATATTTTCTGTTTTTGATTTTAAGTAAATAGTTCTCTGCCTTTGTTTTAAAATTGTTTTATCATTTTTTTTGGAGAAATTGCAATAATCGTTATGCTATTTTAGCAAATAAATTACATTTATTATTTTAATACAAGTCTCCATATTATCCTTCTAGCTTTTTTTAGCGCTCCTGAACTGTATTATCTTGGTGTTGTTAGATTTCTAAGGCTCACTTCAGCCAAGACTCTAAATACCGGCGTTAGAAAGATCTCATTGAAAAGATAGGATACGCAAATGGCGTAGGGGGATCTGCGGTATGGAAAAGTTGCGGCTGGAAAGTGAGCGTTAGACCCTTTCATGACTGACTCTAAATACCAGCGGGCGGTAAAAACCAGCGTTAGGACCCCCTAACGCTGGTTTTGACGGCTAACGCAGAACTCTAAATCTAGGCGTAAGTGAATTTAGGTTACCAATACTTTTATTAAAATGATATGATTGTTGTACACATCATATGTAGTTTAGTGCTTGCAATGTTAAATGGATATGAAATACAACTTTTTTGTGTGTTATTCAGACAGAGCATATCATTTTTATAAAGGTTCAAACTTACTCCTATGGGCCCATTTATCAAGCTCTGTATGGAGCTTGAGGGCCCGTGTTTCTGGCGAGTCTGCAGGCTCGCCAGAAACACCAGTTGTGGAACAGTGGTCTAAAGACCGCTGCTCCATAACCTGTCCGCCTGTTCTGAGCAGACGGACAGACATCGCTGCTATTTAACCCAATCAAGTATGATTGGGTTGATTGACACCCCGCTGCTGGCGGCCGATTTGCCGCAAATCTGCAGGGGGTGGCGTTGCACTAGCAGCTCACAAGAGCTGCTGGTGCAATGCTGAATACGGAGAGCGTATTGCTCTCCGCATTCAGAGAGGTCTGGCGGACCTGATCTGCACTGTTGGATCAGGTCCGCTAGACATTTGATAAATATCCCCCCTATGATCAAATTTGCTTAGTTCTCATGATATTCTGTGTTGAAGAGATACCTAGGTAGGCATTTGGAGTACTACATGATAGGAAATAGTTCTGCCATCTAGTGCTCTTAAACATGGATAACATTCTTGCAAAACTGCTGCCCTATAGTGCTCCTGAAATGTCCCTGCTTTTTAACAAAAGATACAAATAGAATTAAGAAATTTTGATAATAGAAGTAAATTAGAAAGTTACTTAAAATCTCATGCTCTGAATCATGAAAGACACATTTTGGTTTTCATATTCCTTTAAATACAAAAGATCTGCAGATACATTCAGTTTATCCATCAACTACACCTTTCATTGCCCATTTGTGTAATATTCGCTTATGCCTATAGCTCCTCCAGTATCCATTTGTGTCACTTTATTATTGTATGCTTTATTGCTGTATTTATGTGTGTATAGATAGCCAATATTTTATTTAAAAATGACATTTTAATGTCAAAATGATATTTAATTTCTTAATATTTTTAAGTGCTGAAATAAATGCGGAAAATAACTTTGCAACTGAACAAGTGTTTGTTCCAATGTTGTTTATACAGCATAAGAAGAATGATGTCACAATATTTGTTTGCTTATCCACTAATTTGTATAAATAATCACAGGTAAATCTTTTTATATAGATCTAGACAGTTGGGCACACAGACATTTTGCAGAAAAATACAGTGGGATTTTAAAATGTTTCCTTTCAAAATTTCACACTAGAATATTTGTGATTATACCGCTTTATGGGATAACTCACACTACTGAGGGTCTCACAAGTTAATTAACCATGAGGGTATGTAATTAATCCAAAATGATTTAGGTAGATTCCAGGGGGAAAAAAATACACACCCCTAAAAAAAGACAGGGACTTCAGCACTTATACAAAAATAACAAACTTGTATTATCTTTATTGACAATCATAATTTATTTATATCTCAAGATCCATTTTCCAAATTATTCTTAAACTATTATTTAAAAACATATAATAAACCCATATGGAGACATCTCCCTGTTTGCAGATATTAATAAAATTTATATACATTTTTTCTTGCATTGAGGCAATTTTTACCAGAGGGTAATCCCAACTAATATTAGGAGAGACTTGTTACCATGGAACTACAATGCATTGTATTGACTAATATCTGCAAACAGTGAGATGTCTCCATATGGATTTTGTTATTAAATCATTTTGGATTAATAATTATTTAAAGGGTCTGAACCACACAAAAAATAATGTGTCTATTTAAAATGTTGGAATTTGGTATATGTTCCTTTTCAACCATTATCCCACGGTGTATCTGAAAACCCAGAATGGCTGTGCCCTAGTCCACCTGCATCCAAAGTCACAGGCAGCGTAACATTTAAACAAAGGGTTAATGTTCCTTTACTTTGAAGACTACAATTTAACCCTTTGGTTACCTAGCTTTGACACAAGGCTAAATAGTCACGTTAAACCTTAACATCGTTATCTGCTTGTGCCATGTAATTAAATAGTATATAATATGTTTTGTGTGGGAATAAGACGTACCTGTGAGCTCCTTATAGGGTGTGCAGGCCCTCAATATATCGAGATTTTGTGTATGACTGTGTTTGTGACATTGCAGATGCTTTCTCTCTCACCAGGCTGGTGTGGTTAACCGTCTGTGACCACAGAGCTGACATCTTCACACATCACACATTTCTTAACTGTAACTTTTTTAACTCTTAGCAACACAACACACTTATAAACCCCTGTGGTATTCGTCTAACCAAAGTATTACACTAGCAGTTCTTTAGCAGCGAAGCAGTTAAATTGTATTTCTATGGAAAGCAACCAACAAGGCTGCCGTTTTAAAAACAACCTAAACAAAAGGTTTGTGAAATCCGTCCTGCCTTTCAATCAGTTTATCAGCTTTATGCATAGATAGGCTTAGCTACTGCACACTTCACAGATTATTCATTAGAGGAAGAAAAAATAAACAAATAACATAATAAAAACTCAAAATTATACAAATGCGAAAAAAGAATGTATTTCATAGTATCAGCTAAAATCACACATCTAGAAGAAACACAAATGGGGCGCCACATAGTGTATATCCTCTGGAACAGTAAAACCCCAATACCAAATTGCGCTTTGGATGGGTAGAAGACAACCAAACAAATAGTGTCTATGCATATTCTGGATCCTCTGAGTTGCCCAGTTAACTCACTCCAGACCCACAACAGCCAGTTTTTAGCAAAATTGCTTATTTATTTAAAATTGTATATATCCAAAATAAGGATAATAATAATTAAAGGGACAGTCAACACCAGAATTGTTGTTGTTTAAAAAGAAAGATAATCCTTTTATTACCCATTTACCAGTTTTGCATAACCAACACAGTTATAATAATACACATTTTACCTCTGTAATTACCTTGTATCTAAGCTTCTGCTGACTGCCCCCTTATTTCAGTTCTTTTGACAGACTTGCATTTTAGCCAATCAGTGCTCACTCCTAGGTCACTTCACGTGCATGAGCTCAATGTTATCTATATGAAACACATGAACTAATGCCCTCTAGTGGTCAAAATGCATTCAGATTAGAGGCAGTCTTCAAGGTCTAAGAAATTAGCATATGAACCTCCTAGGTTTAGCTTTCAACTAAGAATACCAAGAGAACAAAGCAAAATTGGTGATAAAAGTAAATTGGGAAGTTGTTAGAAATTACATTCCCTATTTAAATCATTAAAGTTTTGTTTGGACTTGACTGTCCCTTTAAAAACAATAAGATAATATTACACTCGTTTCACAATGTGTTTCTCAGCCTCTGTTTCAATTTTTTTTTTTTCAAATATCTGTAAAAGGAAAAAAAAAATGTAATTTCTTTTGTCCACTGTATGTGACTCCCTGATCAGAGGTTTCCAGATGGTTGGATACCATACGATATAAATCCATTTATGGCACAGCATTTCTATCTACATGTACTGTATAATTGTGATTCTGCCCTTGGTAAAATTAAGATCAAATACATTTTCCTAATGTATTTTGGCTCTAGTATCTCTTATACAGTGCAAACATAACAAGGGATCCTCATTTGAAGTTGTATATCATTACATAGCAGGGGGTGTTCTGGCAGCTCATTCAATTCCTCAGATTGGCCAATTCTGTCACTTCCGGTGATGTGGAATCAGCTGTCTCACTGCAAATGCCCTCAGTGCGCATGCACTTCATTGAGTCACTGCATCAAACATATATACGATGCACTGTAATTACACCATCTTCACTATGTTTTTTGCACCCCCTTTGTAAACCTCAATACCAAAAGTTCACTTGGGGTGGATGCCAGAGGATTGGCAGGGCGTTCCCCTTGAACCCCCAGACAAAGGCCAAAAAATAGTGAATATGTATGGTTATCTAGCATTTCCGTTGTAGAGATTAGCTTCTGTGGTGGAGCGAATCAATTTTTGATCAGACTTGGCTGATCTGACAGACTTGCAGAGATTGGAATGTGGTGATGCACTAGAGAATGCAGTGACTCGGTGGAGCTCATGGGTAGTGAAGGAATTTGCGGTCACACGTCTGATTTCACGACGCAAGAAGTGACGGAATTAGCTAATCTGAGGAATTGGTTAATCTGTCAGAACAGGGGGAGCTGTATATGTTTTTGATTATTGCACCTATGTGTATATATTTTGCAAATAGATACATTAGTCCCTATATGAAACATTTTATCAGTGTGTAGGTAAATTAGCATTAGAATGTTTAACTTAAAGGGAAATTATTTGCCCATTTGCAGGCGTGCAATAATTAACCAGCCATTACAAGTGGCTGGTTATTGCTACCGCGAGCTTGCAGTAGCAATTAGCACTTATAAAATTAACCAGAGATCAGATCTCTGGTTAATTTTAAAAATGTGCCCCAAATACCCCCAAAATACAGTGTAGTGTATTTTATTAAAAAATAAAGATTGCAGCATTTTTATACACATTAGAGCACAAATATCGCTTTCACTAAAGCGATATAGCGCTCCTCTTGTAATATGGCCCTAAAACTTTACGTTTATTTTGTCAATATTTAAACAGCTAAGAAATGAAAAAATGATACTCAGTTCACACTGTGAAACAGGGATAGTGATGATCACAGTGGCGCAACATATGAGGCTGATGATAATTCCAGCAAACCGACCAAAGGATAACAAAGGAAGAAAAAAAGAAGGCGCTCCAATGGCGTATTATCTCAGGATTAAGACCCCTCCAACCACACTCAATGGCCCCAGAAGGAAATATACTCACAAATGTAAAGCACTTATCACAAAGTGCAATATAAAGCAGACTGGAAGATTAGGTGCTTCCCAGCTAGCACTCATCCGATGTAGGCAATGTCCTGGATACCCACAGCATAAATAAACACCACACAGGAATCCAATAAATAATGCAATATACTTCAAATCAAATAAGTGTAAATGAAGTAATTTATTAAAAGTGCACACAGCACATATAAAAGAAAGCTGAACGCGTTTCACAAGGTACTCTTGCTTCTGCAAGCAGCATAAATGGACATCGCCAATACACAAATATATATACACATAGCAAGTACAATTACAAGATTAAAATTGAACACAGACTTACCATAATTAACCCTTAAAATAATATCACCTGATAACAATCGTAATGACCCACCAAGAGCCTAAAAACGATATCTGGATTACACACCTAACACATGTAAACGGTTGAATCCACCAAAAACCGGAAATGTAGGCTGCGGCATATACTGCTCCGATCGCAAGTATACCAATGACGTCACAGGTCTCACGAGATTTCGAGAGCCCGGATACAACAGACGGTCACCACGGAAATCTCTACGTCTATGTATCCAAGACAACTGGAACAAACATCGCAGCATACTATCATTTAGATATCTGGACTTGATCAAAAAGATACTTACATAACAATATTATATACAACAAAGTCATATCAGTAATAAACAAAATACTTGATAATAAAAATAAATATATATAAAATATATAAAAAGATATATATACTGTATATATATATATATATATATATATATATATATATATATATATATAGTCATACACAATTCATACAGGAGAATATAAATAAATACAAGCAGAGATAAAGAGAAAACATTCACTAAATTCAGTCGAAAGCTGCTAAGTCAATGCTATCATTTTTTCTCTTTTTCTAAATCCAGAAGGTTTCCCTCTGCCTCAGCCTAGTAAACCTATTGTACTAATTGGACGGGGGGGATAAACTCTATAGGTCTAATTCTAAAAATGCCCTTTTTATCCTGGTGTTTACATACACTATGGAGAGAAACACTATGTTTGAGGAATTTGTTTTTAATATTCCTCAAATGTTCGCCCCAGTGTTTTCTAAGAGGTCTGCTAGTGCGGCCACAATATTGGAGCCCACAAACACAATCGACTAAATAGACAACATAACAACTCTCATAACTCATTCTCGATTTGATAGGGAATATTTCACTAGTTACATTTGATTTAAATTCTGTACATTTATTCTTCATAAAAGTACAAGTTCCACATCTGGGCTCACCACATTTAAAAACACCCTTAGCAGTACCTGCAAATAAAATAGGATTGGTCTTCCTACACTTATTCACTTAAGTTGATACAACCTTACTCTGTGCTAGAGAGTTCTTCAAAGTTGGGGCACTCTTAAATACACATATAGGCCTTTCTTTGATCAAATCCTTCAAGATCGGATCCATAGATAAAACAGGCCAATGTCTATTTAAAATTTCAACAATCCACTATAATTGCTATTGAATTTAGTAAAAAATTTGGTAGAGTTAGTGAATCTATTATTAATTCCTTTGGTATTATCTTTCTTTTTTAAAAAAAGAGTCCATATTCAATGCCAATACCCTTCCTCTACTTGTATTGATGGAGTTTGTATTATATTTTTTATCTAAGAACCTTTTCTCTAGTATTTTGGATTCCTCCAAAAAGTCCTCTAATTCATCGATATTGGCTGAACAGAATATTGTCCAACCATTTAGGATGATGATTGCTCTTGCAGTTGATATAACTATTATAGTCTACTTTTTTAAAAAGATTTTAGGTATTAATTGACCATCAGAGTCCCATTGTAAGGACAAATCCAAAATAAATTATATTATCTGATTCAATCACATGTGAAAAGGAAATTCCCCATGTGATAGAATTAAGATAACTCACAAATTCCAAAGCCAATTCCTTACTGCCTTCCCAAATAAAAAGCAAATCATGTATGAAACGGCCATAAAAAACGTTTGCCCAAAACTTAGACTTATAAATAAAGTCCTGCTCAAAATACGCCATAAAGAGGTTTGCAAAGCTTAGGGCAAAACATGTTCCCATGGACGTTCCACAGATTTGTAAATAAAATGTATCTAAATAAACTGTCAGGGTTTGTTCCCTGTTTGTTTGCCATGTGCTGCTGGCAGCCATTTTACTCACCTCTCTTCCTGACTATGGTGCATTGTGGGGGATGCTGCTCATTTCCTGCACTTCCTTTTATGGCCAGACTGGTGTGCATCATCCATGTGAGACAGGATGCAGTCTCAGAATTGTGATGTCATCACTTATTATTTAAAGGGCCTCTGTTCAGTATGCTTTGCCTTTGCGTTGTCTCAGACCTGTTTGTGAGAGTTCCTGTGTATTACCTGGCTGCTTGACGTCCTTCCTGGTTCCTGATCCCTGGCTTGTTCCTGACTCTGCTGTTTTCCTTGTTCCTGATTCCGGCTCGTCTGACTATTCGCTTTGGCTCCTGACTCGGCTCGTCTGACTACCAGTTCTGGTTTTGACTCCTGGCTTGTTATTTGACTTGTGGACTTTTTATTATGTTTTGCTATTATTAAAGGTGTGATTATTTTTGCACTTCTTGTCTCAGTCTGATTCCTGGCACCCTGACATAAACAAAATAATTCAAATTACCTTAATAGAATCAATAAAAAAAACAAAATGTACGCTTACCTGATAAATTTCTTTCTTTCTTGACATATGAGTCCACGGATCATCTAATTACTATTGGTAATATCACTCCTGCCCAGCAGGAGGCGGTAAAGAGCACCACAGAAAAGCTGTTAAATATCACCTCCCTTCCCTCCAACCCCAGTCATTCGACTGAAGCAAAGGAGAGAAAGGAAATAACAAGGTGCAGAGGTGTCTGGCGTTTATAACATACTAACAACCTGTCTATAAAAGAACAGGGCGGGCCGTGGACTCATTGTGTCAAGAAATAAATAAATTTATCAGGTAAGCATAAATTTTGTTTTCTTTCTAATGACACGATGAGTCCACGGATCATGTAATTACTATTGGGAATCAATACCCAAGCTAGAGTACACAGATCATAAGGGAGGGACAAGACAGGGAACCTAAACGGAAGGCACCACTGCTTGAAGAACCTTTCTCCCAAAAGCGGCCTCAGCCGAAGCAAAAGTGTCAAATTTATAGAATTTTGAAAAAGTGTGAAGAGAGGACCAAGTTGCAGCCTTGCAAATCTGTTCCACAGAAACTTCATTTTTGAATGCCCAGGAAAAGGAAACAGCCCTCGTAGAATGAGTCATTACTCTCTCAGGAGACTGCTGTCCAGCAGTTTCATAAGCAAAGCGAATTTGAGCTTTCTGACCCTTACATTTCCCGAAGAATACCACAAACAGAGCAGAAGACTGACGAAAATCCTTAGTTGCCTGTAAAAAGAATTTTAATGCACGCACCACGTCCAGGTTGTGCAAAAGTCGTTCCTTTTGAGAAGAAGGATTAGGACACAAGGAAGGAACAACAATCTCCTGATGTTCCGGTCTGAAAACTACTTTAGGGAGGAACCCTAATTTAGTACGCAAAACCACCTTATCCAAATGAAAAACAAGGTAAGGAGATTCATACTGTAATGCTGAGAGCTCTGACACTCTACAAGCAGATGAAATAGCAACAAGAAACAAAACTTTCCAATATAATAACTTAATATCTAAGGAATGCATAGGCTCAAATGGAGCCCCTTGAAGAACCTTAAGAACTAAATTAAGACTGGAGAGAGGAGTAACTGGTTTTAACACAGGCCTGATCCTGATCAAGGCCTGACAAAACGATTGCACATCTGGGACATCCGTAAGATGTTTATGTAACAAAATAGACAAGGCCGATATTTTACCCTTTAGGGAACTTGCCGATAAACCCTTCTCCAAACCTTCTTGGAGAGAGGACAGAATTCTAGGAATCCTAACTCTACTCCAAGAGTAGCCCTTGGATTCACACCAATATAGATATTTACGCCATATATTGTGGTAAATCTTTCTAGTCACTGGTTTACGAGCCTGAATCATGGTCTTGACCGACTCCGAAAATCCACACTTGGATAAAATTAAGAGTTCAATTTCCAAGCAGTCAACTTCAGAGAAACTAGATTTGGATGAAGGAAGGGCCCTTGAAGTAGAAGGTCCTTCCTCAACGGAAGTCTCCAAGGTGGAAGAGATGACATGTCCACCAGGTCTGCATACCAAATCCTGCGAGGCCACGCCGGTGCAATGAGGATCACCAACGCCCTTTCCTGCTTGATTCGAGCAATGACCCGAGGTAGCAGAACGAACGGAGGAGATAGGTATGCGAGACTGAAATTCCAAGGTACCGCCAGTGCGTCTATCAGTACCTCCTGAGGGTCCCTTGACCTCGACCCGTACCTTGGGAGCTTGGCATTCTGCCGCGATGCCATGAGGTCCAGATCCGGCTGTCCCCATTTAAGAATTAGGCTGGAAAACACTTCTGGATGGAGTTCCCACTCCCCCAGGTGAAAGGTTTGCCTACTCAGGAAGTCCGCCTCCCATTTATCAACTCCTGGGATGTGGATCGCCGACAGACAGCAATTGTGAGTCTCCTCCCACTGAATGATCTTGGCTACCTCTGTGATGGCCAAGGAACTCTGAGTTCATCCCTGATGGTTGATGTAAGCCACTGAAGTTATATTGTCCAACTGGAACCTGATGAACCGGGCCAAGGCTAACTGAGGCCAGGCCAGAAGAGCATTGAAGATTGCTCTCAGCTCCAGAATGTTTATGGGTAGAACAGACTCCGACCGAGTCCATGTTCCCTGAGCCTTTAGAGAGCCACAGACTGCTCCCCATCCCAGAAGGCTGGTGTCTGTTGTCACAATCACCCAAGAGGGTCTGCGAAAAGCAGGTTCCCTGAGAGAGATGATCCTGAGACAACTACCAAAGTAGAGAATCCCTTGTCTCCTGCTGCAGCTGTAATCGTGGAGACAGATCCACATAATCTTCGTTCCACTGACTGAGCATGCTTAACTGCAGAGGTCTGAGGTGGAAACAAGCGAACAGGATGATGTCCATTGCCGCTACCATCAGACCGATGGCCGAGGACTGAAGCGCTAGGCAAAAATCGAAATTCTTTGATTTCTTGACTTCTGTCAGAAAAATTTTCATTGATAAGGAATCTATTATGGTTCCCAAGAAAATTACCCTTGTATTTGGAACTAAGGAACTCTTTTCCAAATTTACCTCCCAACCGTGAGATCGCAAGAAAGATAACAACATTTCTGTGTGGGATTTTGCTTGGTGAAAGGATGGCGCCTGAACCAGAATGTTGTCCAGATAAGGCGCCACTGCAATGCCCTACAATCGAAGCACCACCAACAGAGATCCCAGAACCTTTGAGTGCTGGGAGCTGTGGCCAGGCCGAATGGAAGAGCCACAAACTGGAAGTGTTTGTTTAGAAATGCAAACCTTAGAAACTTGTGATGGTCCCTGTGGATGGGAACATGCAGGTATGCGTCCTTCAAATCTACCATTGTCATAAATTGACCCTTTTGGATCAAAGGAAGAATGGAACGAATAGTTTCCATCTTGAAGGATGGCACTCTAAGGAATGTGTTTAGACTCTTAAGATCTAAAATTGGTCTGAAGGTCCCCTCCTTTTTGGGAACCACAAACAGATTGGAATAAAACCCCAGACCCCATTCTTGTATCGGAACAGGAACAATCACTCCCAGGTCGGAGAGGTCCTGAACACAGTGTAAGAACGCCTCTCCTTTTGTCTGGTCTACAGATATTCTTGAAAGCAGAAACCTGCCCCTGGGAGGAAATGTCTTGAACTCTAGTTTGTATCCCTGGGACACGATGTCCACCACCCAGGGATCCTGTACATCTCGAAACCAAGCCTGATTTAAGAAGGAAAGTCTGCCCCCCACAAGATCCGGCCCAGGATCGGGGGCAGACCCTTCATGCTGCTTTTGATTCAATAGCAGGCTTCTTGGATGGTTTTCCCTTGTTCCCAGACTGATTGGGCCTCCAGGAAGGCTTGGATTGCTCCTGCTTGGAAGAGGGAGCGGAAGGATTTTTGAAATTTCGAAAGGAATGAAAATTACTCTGACACCCCTTTTGTTTGTTTCTCTTATCCTAAAGGAAGGGAATGGCCCTTTCCTCCAGTAATGTCAGAAATGATTTCCGTCAGACCCGGTCCAAACAAGGTCTTTCCCTTGTAATGAATCGCCAAAAGCTTAGACTTAGATGACACATCCGCAGACCAAGATTTTAACCATAAGACTCTTGCAGGCCAGGACGGCAAAACCAGAAATCTTAGGTCCCAGCTTAATAACCTGAAGGGAAGCATCCATGATAAAGAAGTTGGCCAATTTAAGGGCTTTTATCCTATCCTGGATTTCTTCGAGGGGAGTGTCTGTCTGAATAGAATTGGACAACGCATCAAACCAGTATGCTACTGCACTAGTGACAGTAGCAATACAAACCGCGGGTTGCCATTGTAAACCATGGTGTACATACATCCTCTTGAGCAACCCCTCTAACTTCTTATCCATAGGATCCTTAAAGGAATAACTATCCCCTATGGGAATAGTTGTTCTCTTGGCTAGCTTGGAAATGGCTCCTTCCACTTTGGGAACCGTCTGCCAAGACTCCTTGATAGAGTCTGCAATAGGAAACATCTTTTTAAATATAGGGGATGGAGAAAAAAGGATACCCGGTCTCTCCCATTTCTTAGCAATAATCTCTGTAGCCCTATCTGGTACAGGAAATACCTCCACCATGGAGGGCACATCAAAATACTTGTTTAGTTTGCTAGACTTCTTAGGATTGACTACGACAGTAGTGTCGGAGTTGTCCAGGGTAGCTAAAACCTCCTTAAGTAACAAACGAAGGTGTTCAAGCTTGAACCTGAAAGAAACAACTTCAGTATCAGTTAAAGGTATAACACTGTCTGAATCTGAGATTTCACCCTCAGATGCTACCGAAGTATCTTCCTCTTCAGGTTTGTGGGAAGAAATATTCGGAATAGCCACTACTGTGTCAGCAACCTTATTCACAGATTGATTACATTTCCTCTTGCGCTTTCCCTGCAGCATGGGAAAAGCAGACAACGCACCAGATACCGCTGATGACATTAGGGAAGCGATGTCTTGCAAGGTAATGTAACTCCAGGTGGAGTAATAAAATAAAGCGCAGGGCACTGGTTGTATTGACGCAAAAAGAAAATTTATGCTTACCTGATAAATTTGTTTCTTTTTAGACATGATGAGTCCACGGATCATTATCCTTACTTGTGGGATATCACCTCCTGGTCCGCAGGAGGAGGCAAAGAGCACCACAGCAGAGCTGTTAAATAGCTCCTCCCTTCCCTCCCACTCCAAACATTCGACCAAAGGAAGAGAAAGGAAAAGCCAAGGTGCCGAGGTGTCTGAAGTTTACAATACCCCACAACCTGTCTAAAAGAACAAGGCAGGCCGTGGACTCATTGTGTCTAAAAAGAAACAAATTTATCAGGTAAGCATAAATTTTCTTTTCTTTTTAAAGACACAATGAGTCCACGGATCATCATCCTTACTTGTGGGATAACAATACCAAAGCTAGAGTACACGGATGATAAGGGAGGGACAAGACAGGGAACCTAAACGGAAGGCACCATTGCTTGAAGAACCTTTCTCCCAAAAACAGCCTCAGCTGAGGCAAAAGTATCAAATTTGTAAAATTTAGAAAAAGTGTGAAGAGAAGACCAAGTTGCAGCCTTGTAAATCTGTTCCACAGAAGCTTAATTTTTGAATGCCCATGAGGAAGCAACCGCCCTAGTGGAATGAGCCGTAATTCTTTCAGGAGGCTGCTGTCCAGCAGTCTCATATGCAAATTGGATGATACTCCTCAACCAAAAAGAAAGAGAGGTAGCCGTAGATTTCTGACCCTTACGTTTTCCAGAAAAAACTACAAACAGAGAAGAAGACTGACGAAAGTCTTTAGTCGCTTGTAAGTAAAACTTCAAAGCACGGACTACGTCCAAATTATGTAGAAGTCTCTCCTTCTGAGAAGAAGGATTAGGACACAAGGAAGGAACAACAATCTCCTAATTAATGTTCCTGTCTGAAATAACCTTAAGAAGAAACCCCAGTTTAGTACGTAAAACAACTTTATCCGAATGGAAAATGAGGTAAGGCGAATTGTATTGCAACGCCGAAAGCTCAGACACTCTTCGAGCTGAAGAAATAGCAACAAGAAATAAAACTTTCCAAGATAACAACTTAATATCTAAGGAATGCATAGGTTCAAACTGAACCCCTTGAAGAACTGTAAGAACTAAATTCAGACTCCATGAAGGTGTAACTGGTTTGAACACAGGCCCGATCCTAACCAGGGCCTGACAAAAAGATTGAACATCTGGGACATCAGCCAGATGTTTGTGTAACAAAATAGATAAGGCAGAGATCTGACCCTTTAGGGAACTTAGCAAAAAGAGGGGGTTAAATAAACTAGCGCTTAAGAGTTAATATCCCTTGCCTTATTCTCCTACTATCTACTTCCCAGATAGAAAGGTGTATAAAGTGAAAAAGTTATGGAGATTAGGCGCATAATCTGCAAAAGGGATAAATATCCCTTTTGCAGATTAAGCGCCTAATCTCCATAACTTTTTCCCTTTAGGGAACTTGCTGATATAAACCCTTCTCCAATCCTTCTTGGAGAAATGACAAAATTCTGGGAATCCTAACTCTACTCCATGAGTAGCTTTTGGATTCACACCAATAAAGATATTTACGCCATATCTTATAGTAAATCTTTCTAGTTACAGGTTTACGCGCCTGAACCAAAGTTTCTATGACCGAATCAGAAAAACTCCGCTTGGATAGAGCATTCAATCTCTAAGCAGTCAGTTTCAGAGAAACTAGATTTGGATGAAGGAAGGGACATTGAATGAGAAGATCCTTCCTTAATGGCAGTCTCCAAGGTGGCAGGGATGACATGTCCACCAGGTCAGCATACCAAATCCTGCGAGGCCACGCCGGAGCAATGAGGATCACTGATGCCTTCTCCTGTTTGATTCGAGCAATGACCCGAGGAAGAAGAGCAAATGGAGGAAAAAATATATGCTAGGCTGAAGGACCAAGGAACTGCTAGAGCATCTATCAGCTCTGCCTGAGGATCCCTGGACCTTGACCCATATCTCGGGAGCTTGGCATTCTGACGAGATGCCATGAGATCTAACTCCGGCCTTTCCCCATTTGAGAATCAGGTTGGAGAATACTTCCGGATGGAGTTCCCACTCTCCTGGATGAAAAGTCTGCCTGCTCAGAAAGTCCGCCTCCCAGTTGTCCACCCCTGGGATGTGGATCGCTGACAGATGACAAGAATGGGCTTCCGCCCACCAGATTATCTTGGCTACCTCTGTCATCGCTAAGGAACTCCTCGTTCCTCCCTGATGATTTATGTAAGCCACTGTCGTTATATCGTCCATCTGGAATCTGATGAACTGGGCCGAAGCCAACTGAGGCCAGGCTAGAAAAGCATTGAAAATTGCTCTCAGTTCCTGGATGTTTATAGCAAGAACAGACTCCGCCGGAGTCCACACTCCCTGAGCCCTTAGAGGACCCCAGACAGCTCCCCACCCTAGAAGACTGGCATCTGTTGTCACAATCACCCAGGATGGTCTGTGAAAGCATGTTCCCTGGAATAGATGATCTAGAGACAACCACCATTGAAGCGAGTCCCTTGTCTCCTGCTCCAGGGTTAATTGAGGAGACAAGTCTGCATAATCTCCATTCCACAGCCTGAGCATGTTCAACTGCAGAGGTCTGAGGTGAAACCGAGCAAACAGAATGATGTTCATTGCCGCCACCATCAGTCCGATTACTTCCATGCACTGGGCCACTGACGGCCGAGGATTGGACTGAAGGGCTCGACAGGTATCTAGAATCTTTGATTTCCTGACCTCTGTTTTGGAGTCAGCAGCAGGTTTGTTGGACTGTTTACCCTTGTTCCAAGGCTGGTTGGGTCTCCAAGTAGGCTTAGATTGCGAATAGTTTCCTTCCTGTTTGGAGGAGGAAGAGAAGGAATTGCTCTTGAAATTGCGAAAGGAACGAAAAGTACTCTGTCGTCCTTTTTGCTTATTTCTCTTATCCTGAGGAAGGAGATGACCCTTACCTCCCGTGATGTCAGAGATAATTTCCTTCAGACCCGGTCCAAACAAGGTCTTTCCCTTGTAAGGAATAGCTAGAAGTTTAGACTAGATGAAACATCCGCAGACCAAGGTTTTAACCACAAGGCTCTGCGGGCTAGGATAGAAAACCCTGAACTCTAAGCTGCTAATTTAGTAATTTGCAGAGAAGCATCCGTAATAAAAGCATTGGCTAACCTTAGAGCTTTAATCCTATCTTGAATCTCCTCCAAAGAAGCCTCAGACTTAAGAGACTCAGACAGAGCATCAAACCAATAAGCTGCAGCACTAGTGACAGTAGCAATGCACGCAGCCGGCTGCAACAGCAGACCTTGGTGAACATAAATCTTTTTAAGTAGACCCTCCAACTTCTTGTCCATGGGATCTTTAAAAGCACAGCTATCCTCAATAGGAATAGTAGTTCACTTGGCTAAGGTAGAGATAGCCCCTTCCACCTTAGGAATCGTTTGCCAAGTTTCTTTTATAGCATCAGCTATAGGAAACATCTTCCTGAAAATAGGAGACGGAGAGAAGGGAATACCTGGTCTCTCCCATTCCTTAGAAACGATCTCCGAAGCTCGCTTAGGAACTGGAAAAACATCTGAGAAAGTTGGAACTTCAAAGTATTTGTCCAATTTACTCGCTTTCACAGGAGCAACTACTACTGTGGAATCACAGTCGTCTAAGGTAACCAACACCTCCCTTAGTAACAGACGGAGGTGTTCTAGTTTAAATCGGAAAGAGACAACCTCTGAATCAGTCAGAGGTTCTGAATCTGAAATCTTGCCATCTAATAAGACCTCTATACCCTCCCCTTCAGTTCCTTGGGAGGGTACCTCTGAAACTGCCACCATGGCATCAGAAACCTCACTGATAGCATGTTTGTCTTTCCTCTTACGCTTGCTTTGAAGCATAGGAAAAGCAGATAACACATCCGAAATTGTGGAGGACATAACCGCCGCTATGTCCTTTAAAGTAACTCCAGCAGGAGCTAGAGCAGAAGTGCAGGGTACTGCTGGTGGGGGCGTTGATTTTTGGGACGCTTGGGGAGAAAGTTGCAGCAAAAATTGACCCTCTTCAGAAGACTCTTGGACAACATCTGCCTGAGAGGAGATTGGCTCAGTAAAAATGTTATCCCTAGAACTTACAGTCCTTTCAATACATGTAGGACAGAAAGGGATTGGTGGTTCCACATTTGCATCAAGACATAAAGCACATGTATCTCCTTGCACCTCATCTTGATGCATCTTTTCACAAAAATATTACTATTAAGTAAAAAAATACTGAAAAAAAAAGCAATAAAATAAAAATATCAAAAACCGTTACTGTCTCTTTAAATTCAAACGGTTTTTCTTTCTCAGACAAAAACTGCCAATTTTGCTATAGCAAATTAACACTCAGAAAAAATAATAAATAAGTAAACCTCTATACCACAGCAACCTGCTGAGGTGCTCCTACCTTCACCAATGCTACCGGATCCCAGCAGAAAACGATCCGTTACTGCAGCCTGCCAAGAGGACCGGATGAAAGCCGCATCTTTGCTAAAAGCGCATGAAAAGGAGATTACATGCTGCTCTAGCCCAGTATAGCCCAACCTTAGCCTGCAACTGCTTGGAAATAACGCTACAAGCAGAGGCGCCAAACAAACAGGAAGTCCCACACTTCGTGGGTGTGCTACAACACATAGGCCTAGATTTGGAGTTCGGCGGTAGCCGTCAAAACCAGCGTTAGAGGCTCCTAACGCTGGTTTTGGCCGTCCGCTGGTATTTGGAGTCAGTGATTAAAGGGTCTAACGCTCACTTTCCAGCCGCGACTTTTCCATACCGCAGATCCCCCTACGCCATTTGCGTATCCTATCTTTTCAATGGGATCTTTCTAACGCTGGTATTTAGAGTCGTTTCTGAAGTGAGCGTTAGAGCTCTAACGACAAAATTCCAGCCGCCTGAAAATAGCAGGAGTTAAGAGCTTTCTGGCTAACGCCGGTTTATAAAGCTCTTAACTACTGTACCCTAAAGTACACTAACACCCATAAACTACCTATGTACCCCTAAACCGAGCTCCCCCCACATCGCCGCCACTCAATTAAAATTTTTAACCCCTAATCTGCCGACCGCCACCTACGTTATACTTATGTACCCCTAATCTGCTGCCCCTAACCCCGCCGACCCCTGTATTACATTTATTAACCCCTAACCTGCCCCCCACAACGTCGCCGCCAGCTACTTAAAATAATTACCCCTAATCTTCCGACCGCAAAGCGCCGCCACCTACGTTATCCCTATGTACCCCTAATCTGCTACCCCTAACACCGCCGACCCCTATATTATATTTATTAACCCCTAATCTGCCCCCCTCAACGTCGCCGACACCTGCCTACACTTATTAACCCCTAATCTGCCGAGCGGACCTGAGCGCTACTATAATAAAGTTATTAACCCCTAACCCGCCTCACTAACCCTATCATAAATAGTATTAACCCCTAATCTGCCCTCCCTAACATCGCCGACACCTACCTTCAATTATTAACCCCTAATCTGACGACCGGAGCTCACCGCTATTCTAATAAATTGATTAACCCCTAAAGCTAAGTCTAACCCTAACACTAACACCCCCCTAACTTAAATATAATTTACATCTAACGAAATTAATTAACTCTTATTAAATAAATGATTCCTATTTAAAGCTAAATACTTACCTGTAAAATAAATCCTAATATAGCTACAATATAAATTATAATTATATTATAGCTATTTTAGGATTAATATTTATTTTACAGGCAACTCTTTAATTATTTTAACCAGGTACAATAGCTATTAAATAGTTAAGAACTATTTAATAGTTACCTAGTTAAAATAATAACAAATTTACCTGTAAAATAAATCCTAACCTAAGATATAATTAAACCTAACACTACCCTATCAATAAATTAATTAAATAAACTACCTACAATTACCTACAATTAACCTAACACTACACTATCAATAAATTAATTAAACACAATTCCTACAAATAAATACAATTAAATAAACTAGCTAAAGTACAAAAAATAAAAAAGAACTAAGTTACAAAAAATAATAAAATATTTACAAACATAAGAAAAATATTACAACAATTTAAAACTAATTACACCTACTCTAAGCCCCCTAATAAAATAACAAAGCCCCCCAAAATAAAAAATTCCCTACCCTATTCTAAATTAAAAAAGTTACAAGCTCTTTTACCTTACCAGCCCTGAACAGGGCCCTTTGCGGGGCATGCCCCAAGGATTTCAGCTCTTTTGCCTGTAAAAAAAAACATACCATACCCCCCCCCAACATTACAACCCACCACCCACATACCCCTAATCTAACCCAAACCCCCCTTAAATAAACCTAACACTAAGCCCCTGAAGATCTTCCTACCTTGTCTTCACCATACCAGGTTCACCGATCCGTCCTGGCTCCAACATCTTCATCCAACCCAAGCGGGGGTTGGCGATCCATCATCCGGTGCTGAAGAGGTCCAGAAGAGGCTCCAAAGTCTTCCTCCTATCCGGCAAGAAGAGGACATCCGGACCGGCAAACATCTTCTCCAAGCGGCATCTTCAATCTTCTTCCATCCGGTGCGGAACGGGTCCATCTTGAAGCAGGCGACGCGGATCCATCCTCTTCTTCCGTTGTCTCCCGACGAATGACGGTTCCTTTAAGGGACGTCATCCAAGATGGCGTCCCTCGAATTCCGATTGGCTGATAGGATTCTATCAGCCAATCGGAATTAAGGTAGGAATTTTCTGATTGGCTGATGGAATCAGCCAATCAGAATCAAGTTCAATCCGATTGGCTGATCCAATCAGCCAATCAGATTGAGCTCGCATTCTATTGGCTGATCAGAACAGCCAATAGAATGCGAGCTCAATCTGATTGGCTGATTGGATCAGCCAATCGGATTGAACTTGATTCTGATTGGCTGATTCCATCAGCCAATCAGAAAATTCCTACCTTAATTCCGATTGGCTGATAGAATCCTATCAGCCAATCGGAATTCGAGGGACGCCATCTTGGATGACGTCCCTTAAAGGAACCGTCATTCGTCGGGAGACAACGGAAGAAGAGGATGGATCCGCGTCGCCTGCTTCAAGATGGACCCGCTCCGCACCGGATGGAAGAAGATTGAAGATGCCGCTTGGAGAAGATGTTTGCCGGTCCGGATGTCCTCTTCTTGCCGGATAGGAGGAAGACTTTGGAGCCTCTCCTGGACCTCTTCAGCACCGGATGATGGATCGCCAACCCCCGCTTGGGTTGGATGAAGATGTTGGAGCCAGGACGGATCGGTGAACCCGGTATGGTGAAGACAAGGTAGGAAGATCTTCAGGGGCTTAGTGTTAGGTTTATTTAAGGGGGGTTTGGGTTAGATTAGGGGTATGTGGGTGGTGGGTTGTAATGTTGGGGGGGGGGTATGGTATGTTTTTTTTTACAGGCAAAAGAGCTGAAATCCTTGGGGCATGCCCCGCAAAGGGCCCTGTTCAGGGCTGGTAAGGTAAAAGAGCTAGTAACTTTTTTAATTTAGAATAGGGTAGGGAATTTTTTATTTTGGGGGGCTTTGTTATTTTATTAGGGGGCTTAGAGTAGGTGTAATTAGTTTAAAATTGTTGTAATATTTTTCTTATGTTTGTAAATATTTTATTATTTTTTGTAACTTAGTTCTTTTTTATTTTTTGTACTTTAGCTAGTTTATTTAATTGTATTTATTTGTAGGAATTGTGTTTAATTAATTTATTGATAGTGTAGTGTTAGGTTAATTGTAGGTAATTGTAGGTAGTTTATTTAATTAATTTATTGATAGGGTAGTGTTAGGTTTAATTATATCTTAGGTTAGGATTTATTTTACAGGTAAATTTGTTATTATTTTAACTAGGTAACTATTAAATAGTTCTTAACTATTTAATAGCTATTGTACCTGGTTAAAATAATTAAAAAGTTGCCTGTAAAATAAATATTAATCCTAAAATAGCTATAATGTAATTATAATTTATATTGTAGCTATATTAGGATTTATTTTACAGGTAAGTATTTAGCTTTAAATAGGAATCATTTATTTAATAAGAGTTAATTAATTTCGTTAGATGTAAATTATATTTAACTTAGGGGGGTGTTAGTGTTAGGGTTAGACAGCTTTAGGGGTTAATACATTTATTATAGTAGCGGTGAGGTCCGCTCGGCAGATTAGGGGTTAATAATTGAAGGTAGGTGTCGGCGATGTTAGGGAGGGCAGATTAGGGGTTAATACTATTTATGATAGGGTTAGTGAGGCGGATTAGGGGTTAATAACTTTATTATAGTAGCGCTCAGGTCCGCTCGGCAGATTAGGAGTTAATAAGTGTAGGCAGGTGTCGGCGACGTTGAGGGGGGCAGATTAGGGGTTAATAAATATAATATAGGGGTCGGCGATGTTAGGGCAGCAGATTAGGGGTACATAAGGATAACGTAGGTTGCGGCGGTTTACGGAGCGGCAGATTAGGGGTTAAAAAAAATATGCAGGTGTCAGCGATAGCGGGGGCGGCAGATTAGGGGTTAATAAGTGTAAGGTTAGGGGTGTTTAGACTCGGGGTACATGTTAGAGTGTTAGGTGCAGACGTAGGAAGTGTTTCCCCATAGGAAACAATGGGGCTGCGTTAGGAGCTGAACGCTGCTTTTTTGCAGGTGTTAGGTTTTTTTTCAGCTCAAACAGCCCCATTGTTTCCTATGGGAGAATCGTGCACGAGCACGTTTTTGAGGCCGGCCGCGTCCGTAAGCAACTCTGGTATCGAGAGTTGCATTTGCGGTAAAAATGCTCTACGCTCCTTTTTTGGAGCCTAACGCAGCATTTGATTAAACTCTCGATACCAGAGTTAAATTTATGGTGCTGCCAGAAAAAAGCCCGCGGAGCGTTAACAGCCCTTTTACCGCCAAACTCCAAATCTAGGCCTAAGTTTCCCTCTAGAGAGAAAAAATTAAAGTGAAACCACCGGAGCCCTCCATTAACAATAAAATGAGCAAACTCCCTCCAGCCCCAGTGCCTGCACCAAATCACTGCCCAAACAAGACTTTATATTCAGAAAAGTCTAACACAGTCCCCACATAAAGGCTCTATTAACCCCTTATGTGCCATAGTGCTAAGATAACCACCCTGAGACTCCTTAAATCCCAGAAAAAGGTAGCACTTACCTCAAACACTGCCTGGCAGGAAGGCAGTTTCCCAAGCTTGAGAGGTCCTCTCCCTCACATTGGCATGAAAGATAAAGTCATGCTGAGTCAGAAAGAAACTCAGACTGAAGGATATAGGGCAACTGAAAATGGGAGACGCAGTGAGAATTATGTCCCACAAGTTCCCATAGCTCTAAAGCCACCAAAAAGCTCTACTGTAGAGACTGATATGGACTACGGCTACACCCCAGAACAAAGTAAGTAGCACTCTCTGGCACCACTTTAAAATAACAAACTCTTGATTGAAGAATCTAACCTAACACCTCACTTTACCTCTTCCTAGCACTAACGCAGGCAAAGAGAATGACTGGAGTGGGAGGGAAGGGAGGAGATATTTAACAGCTCTGCTGTGGTGCTCTTTGCCTCCTCCTGCTGACCAGGAGGCGATATCCCACAAGTAAGGATGATGATCCGTGGACTCATCGTGTCTTTAAAAATAAATTTGGGACGCTTGAGGAGAAAGCTGCGGCACATCTTGAACATTGTCAGAAGACTCCTGAACAGTATCCGCCCTAGACAATGTTGGCACAGAAAAAAGTCTATCCCTATAATGTATAGATGTCCCAATACATGAGGAACAGAAAGGGATTGGTGGTTCAACATCAGCATCAAAACATAAAGAACATGTAACATCTTGCAGGGTTTCTTGGTACATCTTTATTCACCAATAAACAGACAACTAATATTTAATTCAGAAAATATTCCCCAACAAAGGCAAAAAAATTAGTTACTGTTCCTTTAAATTTTAAACAAACAAAATAGCTGCTTTATTTTTCAACTATTAAAGTTACACCTTAGCCCCCAAAATGACTTTCAGACAACTCTACACCTCAGCTTAGCCTTGCTGAGGTGCTTAACTGTCTGCCTCTAATGAAGTAAACTACTTTGTGACTGATCCGGACTCAACTCTGTAAACACTGCGGTCCGTAACCGCAACGCTGGCAAATCTGTGACGCAGCTGAATTTCCCTCCGGAGACACAGGGAGTGACAAACAGGGCTAGAAAAAAAAAGGCGCGCAATAGGAACTGCCGCCGTATCTAACTCCGCCCATCGTGGGCGTAACCTTAAAACTCCTGATCGGCTAATTCAATTAACACAGCCATCGGGAGTAAAGCATAAAAAACATACACCACCAAGAGCCAGATTCTCCTCGTCCCCAGTGCCTGCTCCGCTGTCCTTAATAAATATTCCCCTGTCATAGGAATGTCATTTGTCCCAATGAAAGTAAGTGCTATCCTTTTTCTCTGCATGTCCCAGAAAAATATAAAGTTAGCACTTACCTTAATACTTCTGCCAGGCAGCATGGCAGCTCAGTAGGTTTGGGAGGCCAGTTCCCTCACATGGACCTGTGGATAGAAACAAAGTCTGAGTAATCTTACTCAGGCTTGTATAGGTAGGGCAGCATAAATACATGGGAGGCGCAGTGAGAATTATGTCCCACAAGTTCCCATTGCTTTAAAGACACCACTGCTCTACTGAAGAGACATATGGGCTACGGCTACACCCTAGAGTAAAGCAGAACAATCTTGCACTGCTTAAAAAATAATAAAATCTTGCTTGAAGAATCTTTTCCTAACACCTAACTTTACCACTTCCTTGCTCTAACATAGGCAAAGAGAATGACTGGGGTTGGAGGGAAGGGGGGGTGATATTTAACAGCTTTGCTGTGGTGCTCTTTGCCGCCTCCTGCTGGGCAGGAGTGATATTCCCAATAGTATATAGATGATCCGTGGACTCATCGTGTCATTAGAAAGAAATCACGTTTTCTTACCGGGAGAAAACAATCTATCTCAAGGAATTATTTCACTGCCAATAAACCCAATTTGTGTTTTATATTGGAATATAATGCAGTAACATCACAACTAATCCAATATTGACCTAAATTGCTATTGGGTACTTAACTAAGTTTATTCAGGAGATCAGTAGTATCCCTTATATAAGAATCTAGATTAATAACATATCTCTTAAAGGGACACTGAACCCAAATTTTGTTTTTCGTGATTCAGATAGAGCATGACATTTTAAGCAACTTTGTAATTTACTCCTATTATCAAATTTTCTTTATTCTCTTGGTATCTTTATTTGAAATGCAAGAATGTAAGTTTAGATGCCGGCCCATTTTTGGTGAAAAACCTGGGTTGTCCTTGCTGATTGGTGGATAAATTCATCCACCAATAAAAAAGTGCTGTCCAGAGTCCTGAACCAAGAAAAAAAGCTTAGATGCCTTCTTTTTCAAATAAAGATAGCAAGAGAACGAAGTAAATTAGAAAGTTGCTTAAAATTGCATGCTCTATCTGAATCACGAAAGAAAAAAATTGGCTTCAGTGTCCCTTTAAGGAACCAGTCAATATACATGGAGAGGTTACTAGTTAGACAATCCACACCATTTATTATTGAGTATTTTATGTATTATTGATCTGACTTTGTTGTATTTAATATCGTTATGTATTTAATTATTTATCATGCTTTAATGAGCATACATTTTCAAACATCTTTCCAATTTACTTCTATTATCAATTTTGCTTCATTCTCATAGTATCCTTTCTTGAAGAAGCAGCAATGCACTACTGGGAGATAGCTGAACACATTGGTGAACCAATCATAATTAGCATATATGTGCAGCCACCTATCAGCCAGCAGCTAGCTTCCAGCTCCTGAGCCTACCTACTTACATATGCTTTAAAGAAAAAAAAGGATACCAAGTGAATGAAGCAAATTAGATAAAAGAAGTACATTGGAAATTGTTTAAAATTGTATACTCTAACTGGTTTTCAAACCTGTCCTCAGGCCTTCCTAACAGGTCAGGTTTATAGGATTACCTTGGGTGAGAGCAGGTAAAATAAACATGTTTACTAATCGGCTCATTATTTCACCTGTGCTCTAGTTCAAATATCCTCAAAATGTGGCCTGTTAGGGAGGTCTGAAAACCAGTGTTCTATCTGAATCAAGAAAGATACATATTGGGTTTCATTCCCATTTAAGTCCCTTGGCTGTCAGTAAAGCAGAGCAGTAACTTTTCGCCACTTTTTAGCACCTGCTATGATTATATATATAGTATGTTGATTGTTTCACACACACACATGGGGGGATATTTATCAAAGGTCTGGCGGACCTGATCCGACATTGCGGATCAGGTCCGCCAGACTGCGGAGAGCAATACGCTCTCCGTATTCAGCATTGCACCAGCAGCTCTTGTAAGCTGCTGGTGCAACACCGCCCCCTGCAGATTCGTGGCCAATCAGCCACTAGCAGGGAGATGACAATCAGCCCGATCGTAAAAAGAAAAGGTTAAATGGTGCGCAAGTAAACCCCTGCACATATACCAATCTGCTCCCAAAAAAAAAGGCAGACAGGATGAACACAGAAAATTACACAAGGTAGGATGTATATGAACACTACAAAGCTAAGGGGTTATAGAATATCTTTCAGACTAATTAGTATTTAGAATAATACCAATAAATATATGCATTTAATGACTCCTATATTGGTATCCAAGGGCTCAGGGGTTATATGTTTACATAATAATCGAATAAAACATAATCAGAGGGTGTATACTATAAAAATCGATATTTATTTATGCTATACAAATAGCTAAAGGAAGATAAAAAAGTTTGTGATATCCACAAATCTAAATAAAATACAACATACAATTAATATCTAAAACTCCATGTATGACCGGTCATGTATTTATATCTTAACTGGAAGAAGAGCGATCAGACAAGTTTGTTGTATAAAACTCCAAAATTTTATTTCTCTGGTTAAAAGCGAACCATAGAGCCCACGGAACAAAGGAAGAAGGTGTCGTGTATCAGATTGGCTTCGCGTTTCGGCGTGAGCCGTAATCATAGCCTGTTCAATCTGATACACTGCACCTCTTTTACAGGTAAAACATCTCCATGATTGGTTAATTGGCAAAACAAGCAAAATATTTGCATAAACACACCTTCATGCAGTAATAATTATTATCAGTACTATGTAACTTCAATAAAAAGCTACAATTGCATACAAACTTATTCACTAGTAATAAATAAATTCATTGATCACCAGGGTATTGTCACCATACAAAAAGGAAATAATAAATCTCTAAATTTCATTATAGGGAATTTTAAAAGAGGAGAGAAAAATATTATAAGTGGGTAAACAATGTCAGAATCGGGAAAAGAGAAAATACTCTTCTAGGGAATGATATATACAATTTTCTCAAGTAGGAACATTAGCAAAAATAATATGAGTAATGTTAACAATTAGAGACCTCAAATATGCTTGATATACATAATGTTTGAGACAATAGATGGACAAATTCAAAATAAAATGAATTAATTTGATTTAACAAGATCCTAAAATAGAAAAAATAATAAGGATCCACATATGTAATATAATAAAAATCAAATCAAAATCAAATTGTCCCAAACAAAGGTCTCATTTTTTATTGCCAAAAATTAATTAAGTCAAACTCAGAATTTAACCCTAAGGGCAGTCTCGTTTTTAAACGAAAAATCCAAAACATTTCTTGGCGTATTCTTTCAATGATGTTCCAAGTTAGGGAATCAGTGCTTTTATTATGGTTGTACAGAAAATGTTGTACTAATGGTGTTTTAGCTTTGCCTAAGTGGATAGTTGAGAGGTGCTCTCTAATGCAAGAGTTCACGTCCCTAGTGGTGAGCCCCACGTATTGCAGGGAACATGAGGTACATGTAATAAGATACACCACAAAATTACAAGTGCAATTCAAACAGCTACGAATCTCAAAAGATTCTCTTGTCACCATAGACATAAAGTGTTCACCTGTGGATACATGTTCGCATGGTTTGCATCTTGATTTACCACATCTAAACATACCTTTGTGTTGTAACCAAGTAGAGGCAGTTAATTTTGGTTTAATCACTTCTGATGGAGCTATATTGTTCCCTAGAGTCTTGGCTTTCCTATCGGCACATCTCATGCCCTTATCCACTACAGGGACTAAAAGATCATCAGCTACCAACATCTTGAAATGTTTCCGTACTATATTGCACACCTTGTTATAGTGTGCACTATAGTTAGTAATGAAGGTTACACCATCAAATGTGCTTTTTGACGTCTGATTTTTGTCAACAAGCAACTCATCTCTGTTAAGTGTTTGAACTTCTTGTCTAGCTCTTGCCACTACATGTTGTTTGTATCCTCTTTCCCTTAATCTGTTGCCTAGTTCATTCGCTTCCTTTTCGTATTGAGCTTCATCAGTACAATTTCTCTTTGTGCGAATGAATTGCCCCTTCGCCACAGCGTGGGGTACATAAGAAGGATGGCAGCTTTTGGCGCTCAAAAGGCAATTACCTGAGATGGGCTTGCGATACATACTAGATACAACTTTGGTCATGTATGTATACATTTATATCGATATCCACCTTTTATAAGGAAGCCAGATTATCTATGCATTCCCAGTATTTGCAATTCCTTGTGTATCACAGATATTGCAATTTACAGCGCTTTGGTGTTTATTGCGCTTTGGTGTTTATTATATAAGGGATATGTAACAGTAACTGAACTCTTGATTATCTTTATCGTGAATATATTGAATATACAATAGTCCAAACACTGTTGTGGACAAAAGGTTCCTGCCGACTTGTTCCTGCTGGTTCGTTATTCAAAGAATTATTTATACAATTTTCCAGTTACTTTAGTTGTAGTATATAACAGATTTTGTGCAAAAGATAATGGGCGATTTTGTGCAAAGTGTAATCCTTAGATTAATACCATACTACAACGGGCTATACACCTCTGTGTGCCTAGCTTAATTTGTGTTGTCGTTAGCAGAGCACAGGTGTCTGTGTAGCTCTGTATAGTTGGTTCTCTGGGTGACGTCAATCTCCACATACACTTCTATGGGAAGTAGTTCCGTTGCGATTCCTATATCTTTACTCTGTACAGAGTTGATGAGGAATCCTTTTTGAAAAATAAAGTCCCTTTTGAATCCGTTTCAATCCTTTAACTGGAAAGTGTAACTTCAATCATAACAATCTTTACTTGTACCATCAACGCGTTTCGCCGTTTCACACGGCCAGAAATACGGGCCCTCAAGCTCCATCCGGAGCTTGATAAATGGGCCCCATGGTCCTAGTCACACACTAAGAGCACACATCACCATTATACATAGGGTTGCCACTCCAGCCATGTTTTTCTGGACACTTATGAGTTACACCTGCTGCAGGGTGTGCAGAGGGAAACATTTATTGTGCTGCTGGAGAGCACACAAATAGTGACCCTGGACAGTACTATTCATGTTTTCCCTGCACACCCTGCAGCATGTGTAACTCATAAGTGTTGAGGAAAACATGGCCGAGGTGGCAACCCTAATTATATAGCTTTTGTAAAGGTCCTCTTCAGTACGTACATATGTTCATGACCATGAAGATTGTGCATGTTGTACTTCTCTGCTGCTGGCCTCTTTGCTTAAAAGCTTCTGTTATGGGTGTTATGTTTAGCTTATATGCAACTCTATGATTTATTTCTATTGCACTTGTTTCCTGTTTGGCATTTCCTGTTCCTGTTGATCCTTTGCTAAGATCATGGGGGGTAGTTATCAAGCCGTCTACTTTTCTGGCTTCGCCGGCCCAATACGTCCGCCTAAGCTCGCCTACCTTCGCCGCCGCGGACCTTGAATACGTTCGCCTAAGTTATCAAATAAAGCTGTCAAAAAGCCGCGGGGCGATGAGCAGCGGACTGTGACAGTTATCACTCATCCGATCTCGCTGCCCTTCGGCTTTTTCCCAGCTTTATTGCTAGCCTGTCACTAAGCACTCACACTAAACTACACTGTTCTACCCCCTATACCGGCGCCCCCGGAGCCCCCCGCAACTAAATAAAGTTACTAACCCCTAAACCGCCGCTCCTAGACCCCGCCGCAACTCTTATAAATGTATTAACCCCTAAACCGCCGCTCCTAGACCCCGCCGCAACTCTTATAAATGTATTAACCCCTAAACCGCCGCTCCTAGACCCCGCCGCAAGTCTTATAAATGTATTAACCCCTAAACCGCCGCTCCCGGACACCGCTGCCACCTACAGTATACCTAGTAACCCCTATCCTGCCCCCCCTACACCGTCGCCACCTATAATAAATTTATTAACCCCTAATCTGCCCCCCCTACACCGTCGCCACCTATAATAAATTTATTAACCCCTAATCTGCCCCCCCACACCGTCGCCACCTATAATAAATTTATTAACCCCTAATCTGCCCCCCTACACCGTCGCCACCTATAATAAATTTATTAACCCCTAATCTGCCCCCCCTTCACCGTCGCCACCTATAATAAATTTATTAACCCCTATCCTGCCCCCCACTACGCCGCCGCCACTGTAATAAAATTATTAACCCCTAAACCTAAGTCTAACCCTAACCCTAACGCCCCCCTAACTTAAATATTAATTAAATAAATCTAAATAAATTAACTCTTATTAACTAAATGAATCTTATTTAAAACTAAATACTTACCTTTAAAATAAACCCTAATATAGCTACAATATAAATAATAATTATATTATAGCTATCTTAGGATTTATATTTATTTTACAGGTAACTTTCAATTTATTTTAACCATGTACAATAACTATTAAATAGTTATTAACTATTTAATAGCTTACCTAGCTAAAATAAAGAGAAATGTACCTGTGAAATAAATCCTAACCTAAGTTACAATTACACCTAACACTACACTATACTTTAATAAATTATTCCTATTTAAAAATAAATACTTACCTGTAAAATAAACCCTAAGATAGCTACAATATAATTAATAATTATATTATAGCTATCTTAGGATTTATATTTATTTTACAGGTAACTTTGTATTTATTTTAGCTAGTTAGAATAGTTATTAAATAGTTATTAACTATTTAATAACTACCTAGCTAAAAGAAATACAAAATGACCTGTAAAATAAATCCTAACCTAAGTTACAATTAAACCTAATACTACACTATCATTAAATTAACTAAATAAACTACCTACAAATAACTACAATTAAATACAATTACATAAACTAACTAAAGTACAAAAAATAAAAAAAGCTAAGTTACAAAAAATAAAAAAATAAGTTACAAACATGTTAAAAATATTACAACAATTTTAAGCTACTTACACCTAATCTAAGCCCCCTAATAAAATAACAAACCCCCCCAAAATAAAAAAAATCCCTACACTATTCTAAATTAAATAAATTTCAAAGCTCTTTTACCTTACCAGCCCTTAAAAGGGCCATTTGTGGGGGCATGCCCCAAAAAGTTCAGCTCTTTTGCCTGTAAAAGAAAAATACAACCCCCCCCAACATTAAAACCCACCACCCACATACCCCTAATCTAACCCAAACCCCCCTTACAAAAACCTAACACTAATCCCCTGAAGATCATCCTACCTTGAGTCGTCTTCACTCAGCCGAGCCACCGATGGAGCTGAAGAGGACATCCGGAGCGGAAGAAGTTAATCCTCCAAGCGGCGCTGAAGAAATCTTCCATCCGATGAAGTCATCATCCAGGCGGCGCTGAAGAAGTCTTCGATCCGGCCGATGTCATCTTCAAAGAGGCGCTGAAGAGGTCTTCTATCCGGGCGAAGTCATCTTCCAAGCCGGGTCTTGAATCTTCCTTCCGCCGACGCGGAACCACCTTCTTCCCCGACGGACTACGACGAATGACGGCTCCTTTAAGGGACGTCATCCAAGATGGCGTCCCCTCAATTCCGAGTGGCTGATAGGATTCTATCAGCCAATCGGAATTAAGGTAGGAAAATCTGATTGGCTGATGGAATCAGCCAATCAGAATCAAGTTCAATCCGATTGGCTGATCCAATCAGCCAATCAGATTGAGCTCGCATTCTATTGGCTGATCGGAACAGCCAATAGAATGCGAGCTCAATCTGATTGGCTGATTCCATCAGCCAATCAGATTTTTCCTACCTTAATTCTGATTGGCTGATAGAATCCTATCAGCCAATCGGAATTGAGGGGACGCCATCTTGGATGACGTCCCTTAAAGGAGCCGTCATTCGTCGTAGTCCGTCGGGGAAGAAGGTGGTTCCGCGTCGGCGGAAGGAAGATTCAAGACCCGGCTTGGAAGATGACTTTGCCCGGATAGAAGACCTCTTCAGCGCCTCTTTGAAGATGACATCGGCCGGATCGAAGACTTCTTCAGCGCCGCCTGGATGATGACTTCATCGGATGGAAGATTTCTTCAGCGCCACTTGGAGGATTAACTTCTTCCGCTCCGGATGACCTCTTCAGTTCCATCGGTGGCTCGGCTGAGTGAAGACGACTCAAGGTCGGATGATCTTCAGGGGATTAGTGTTAGGTTTTTGTAAGGGGGGTTTGGGTTAGATTAGGGGTATGTGGGTGGTGGGTTTTAATGTTGGGGGGGGTTGTATTTTTCTTTTACAGGCAAAAGAGCTGAACTTTTTGGGGCATGCCCCCACAAATGGCCCTTTTAAGGGCTGGTAAGGTAAAAGAGCTTTGAAATTTATTTAATTTAGAATAGGGTAGGGATTTTTTTTATTTTGGGGGGGTTTGTTATTTTATTAGGGGGCTTAGATTAGGTGTAAGTAGCTTAAAATTGTTGTAATATTTTTAACATGTTTGTAACTTATTTTTTTATTTTTTGTAACTTAGCTTTTTTTATTTTTTGTACTTTAGTTAGTTTATGTAATTGTATTTAATTGTAGTTATTTGTATGTAGTTTATTTAGTTAATTTAATGATAGTGTAGTATTAGGTTTAATTGTAACTTAGGTTAGGATTTATTTTACAGGTAATTTTGTATTTCTTTTAGCTAGGTAGTTATTAAATAGTTAATAACTATTTAATAACTATTCTAACTAGCTAAAATAAATACAAAGTTACCTGTAAAATAAATATAAATCCTAAGATAGCTATAATATAATTATTAATTACATTGTAGCTATCTTAGGGTTTATTTTACAGGTAAGTATTTATTTTTAAATAGGAATAATTTATTAAAGTATAGTGTAGTGTTAGGTGTAATTGTAACTTAGGTTAGGATTTATTTCACAGGTACATTTCTCTTTATTTTAGCTAGGTAAGCTATTAAATAGTTAATAACTATTTAATAGTTATTGTACATGGTTAAAATAAATTGAAAGTTACCTGTAAAATAAATATAAATCCTAAGATAGCTAGAATATAATTATTATTTATATTGTAGCTATATTAGGGTTTATTTTAAAGGTAAGTATTTAGTTTTAAATAGGATTCATTTAGTTAATAAGAGTTAATTTATTTAGATTTATTTAATTAATATTTAAGTTAGGGGGGCGTTAGGGTTAGACTTAGGTTTAGGGGTTAATAATTTTATTACAGTGGCGGCGGCGTAGTGGGGGGCAGGATAGGGGTTAATAAATTTATTATAGGTGGCGACGGTGTAGGGGGGGCAGATTAGGGGTTAATAAATTTGTTATAGGTGGCGACGGTGTAGGGGGGGCAGGATAGGGGTTAATACATTTAATATAGGTTGCGGCGGGTTCAGGGAGCGGCGGTTTAGGGGTTAATATGTATAGAGTAGCTTGCGGTGGGCTCCGGGAGCGGCGGTTTAGGGGGTAATAACTTTATTTAGTTGCGGCGGTGTAGGGGGGGTCAGATTAGCGGTGTTTAGACTCGGGGTACATGTTAGGGTGTTAGGTGTAGACATCTCCCATAGGAATCAATGGGATGTCTGTCGGCAGCGAACTTGTACTTTCGCTATGGTCAGACTCCCATTGATTCCTATGGGATCCGCCGCCTCCAGGCTGGCGCTTTGAAAACCAGGTACGCTGGGCCGTAAAAGTGCCGAGCGTACCTGCTAGTTTTTTGATAACTAGCAAAAGTAGTGAGATTGTGCCGCACTTGTGTGCGGAACATCTGGAGTGACAGAAGAATCGATCGGTGTCGGACTGAGTCCGGCGGATCAAAGTTTACGTCACAAAATTCTACTTTTGCCGGTCTCGAGCCTTTGATAACTAAGACGAATCAGCCGCGCCACAAATACGCTGCGGAATTCCAGCATATTTGAGGTTGACGGCTTGATAACTAGGCCCCCATGTCTTCTGTACACTAATGCTTGTACTGTCATTATTTACACCACATGAAACAGCTTCTTACTGTTTGTAGATACGACAAAATATATACAAAGCTTACTCTGTGCAATCTCATTATTAAAGGGCCATTTATGTGTTTTTTCTTTGTATGCATCATAATTGATTCACAATATTACAAATAATCTGCATGCAAAATAAGTGTTTTAAAAACATTTAAAGCATTTTGTTGATAGCATTTGCATTATTTTGTAGGCCCAGGACACACCCCTTTAAAAGCCTCTTGGATGTTGCTTATCTTACTTCCTTTTCTGTGGCTAATTAGGGTGCAGCATATTGGAGTGTCAGGGAACAGCATTCCACATAACCCACACCTGCCTCTCTGGGGGGAGAAGAAACAATACCAAAATTCAGAGTAAAATTGCAGGAAAAGCAGGCAAAATAAATAATGAAAGTACCAAGCAACGTTTTTTTTTTAATATGCAATTAAAGGGCCATTATAGTTGAAAAATTGCTCTAATTTGTTATTAAAGGACCGCTAAATATGGCAGAATTGAATAACTGACAAATACACAATATAAAGACAAATAGCACTTACATTGAATTTGAATTAATCAGTAGAATATTTTCTGCCAAATTTCAAAGTTAATCCAATTTTCCCTCTTCCCGTATCACGTGACAGCCATCAGCCAATCACAAAATGCATTCACGTATATACTGTGCCATTTTGAACACCCTTGGTATTAGTAGGTGCTGGAGCCCCAGAAACTGTGCATATAAAAATAATGTGCACATTTTAATAATGGAAGTATATTGAAAAGTTTTTTAAATTTCATGTTTTATCTAAACCATAAAACTTCATTTTGATTTTAGTGTCCCTTTAAGATTAGCAATCTTGCACCCCTATGTGTTTAACATACAAATGCTCCCCTGGAACTAGGGTTGCCAGTATTTCCCAACAAAAATACTGGACAATCTGTTAGTGACTGTGCAAAATGATAGGTGGGAGTCACACAACCCCCCTAAATCCCTTACCTACCTTGAGAACAGGGTGTTTTGTAAAGAGATAGAGAGATGCTCTCTACATATAAGCATGTGAAAGTGATGCCTACAGTGGGTCTCTCAATTTAAAAATCATGTGAAACGAATAAGTAAAATATTGAGATTGAAAAAAGACGCATTAAAAATTGTAACAAAATTCTATGGTGAAAATCATATTTTTTCATTATAGTAAATGAGTTTCCCCACTTCTGCTAGTGGCCTAAACAGGGGCGTTCCATAGGTGCCTTCATAGGTGTTCAGAAGGGTGTCTCCTATTGGTAGTCTTGCATAGTCTCTAAACATTTCCCCATGCAGTTCTCACTGTTTTATTTTGCACAAAACTTGCTCTGAGCAGGAGGACAGAAATCGCCAGAAATCAACCCGATCGAGTATGATTGGGTTGATTGACACCCCCCTGCTGGCAGCCGATTGGCCGCGAGTCTGCAGGGGCGGCGTTGCACCAGCAGCTCTTGTGAGCTGCTGGTGCAATGCTGAATATGGAGAGCGTATTGCTCTCCGCATTCAGTGAGGTTTTGCGGACCTGATCCACAGTGTCGGATCAGGTCCGCAAGACCTTTCTTAAATAGGGGCCACAGTGTAATATTTTAGACAAGGATTTTAAAATTCGAATTGATGTTTGATTCAATATAAACTTAAACTGATAGCTCAAAGGGATAGTAACATAGTAGATGAGGTTGAAAACAACTGTCATTAAACTGTCATGATTCAGATACAGCAGAAATTAAAATCACCTCTTTGCTGTCATGCTATTTTCTAACGGCTAGATTTAGAGTTTTGTCGGTAACGACCCGAAAAACTAACGCCGGCTTTTTTCTGGCCGCACCATAAAAATAACTCTGGTATTGAGAGTCCACAGAATGGCTGCGTTAGGCTCCAAAAAAGGAGCGTAGAGCATTTTTAACGCAGCTTCAACTCTCGATACCAGAGTTGCTTACGCAAGCGGCCAGCCTCAAAAACGTGCTCGTGCACAATTCCCCCATAGGAAACAATGGAGCTGTTTGAGCTGAAAAAAAACCAAACACCTGCAAAAAAGCCGCGTTCAGCTCCTAACGCAGCCCCATTGTTTGCTATGCGGTAACCCTTCCTACGTCTGCACTTAACCCTCTAACATGTACCCCGAGTCTAAACACCCCTAACCTTACATTTATTAACCCCTAATCTGCCGCCCCCGCTATCGCTGACCCCTGCATATTATTATTAACCCCTAATCTGCCGCTCCGTAAACCGCCGCTACTTACATTATCCCTATGTACCCCTAATCTGCTTCCCTAACATCGCCGACCCCTATATTATATTTATTAACCCCTAATCTGCCCCCCACAACGTCACCTCCACCTGCCTACACTTATTAACTCCTAATCTGCCGAGCGGACCTGAGCGCTACTATAATAAAGTTATTAACCCCTAATCCGCCTCACTAACCCTATAATAAATAGTATTAACCCCTAATCTGCCCTCCCTAACATCGCCGACACCTAACTTCAATTATTAACCCCTAATCTGCCGACTGGAGCTCACTGCTACTCTAATAAATGTATTAACCCCTAAAGCTAAGTCTAACCCTAACACTAACACCCCCCTAAGTTAAATATAATTTACATCTAACGAAATTAATTAACTCTTATTAAATAAATTATTCCTATTTAAAGATAAATATTTACCTGTAAAATAAATCCTAATATAGCTACAATATAAATTATAATTATAGTATAGCTATTTTAGGATTAATATTTATTTTACAGGTAACTTTGTATTTATTTTAACCAGGTACAATAGCTATTAAATAGTTAAGAACTATTTAATAGCTAAAATAGTTAAAATAATTACAAAATTACCTGTAAAATAAATACTAACCTAAGTTACAATTAAACCTAACACTACACTATCAATAAATTAATTAAATAAACTACCTACAATTACCTACAATTAACCTAACACTACACTATCAATAAATTAATTAAATACAATTCCTACAAATAAATACAATTAAATAAACTAGCTAAAGTACAAAAAATAAAAAAGAACTAAGTTACAAAAAATAAAAAAATATTTACAAACATAAGAAAAATATTACAACAATTTTAAACTAATTACACCTACTCTAAGCCCCCTAATAAAATAACAAAGCCCCCCAAAATAAAAAAATGTCCTACCCTATTCTAAATTACTAAAGTTCAAAGCTCTTTAACCTTACCAGCCCTGAACAGGGCCCTTTGCGGGGCATGCCCCAAGAAGTTCAGCTCTTTTGCCTGTAAAAAAAAACATACAATATCAGCCAATCAGATTGAGCTCGCATTCTATTGGCTGATCGGAACAGCCAATAGAATGCGAGCTCAATCTGATTGGCTGATTGGATCAGCCAATCAGATTGAACTTGATTCTGATTGGCTGATTCCATCAGCCAATCAGAATATTCCTACCTTAATTCCGATTGGCTGATAGAATCCTATCAGCCAATCGGAATTCGAAGGACGCCATCTTGGATGACGTCCCTTAAAGGAACCGTCATTCGGCTAGTAGGCGTCGGGAGAAGAGGATGTTCCGCGTCGGAGGTCTGCAAGATGGATCCGGAAGAAAGAAGATTGAAGATGCAGTTGATAGAAGACTTCATCCGGATCATGGACCTCTTCAGCTCCCGCTTGGTTGAAGACTTCATCCGGATCATGGACCTCTTCAGCTCCCGCTTGGATGAAGACTTCATCCGGATCATGGAGCTCTTCAGCCCCCCGCTTGGGCTTGGATCAGGACATCGGAGGAGCTCTTCAGGACGGATTGGTGAACCTGGCAGGGTGAAGATAAGGTAGGAAGATCTTCAGGGGCTTAGTGTTAGGTTTATTTAAGGGGGGTTTGGGTTAGATTAGGGGTATGTGGGTGGTGGGTTGTAATGTTGGGGGGGGGTATTGTATGTTTTTTTTTACAGGCAAAAGAGCTGAACTTCTTGGGGCATGCCCCGCAAAGGGCCCTGTTCAGGGCTGGTAAGGTTAAAGAGCTTTGAACTTTAGTAATTTAGAATAGGATAGGGCATTTTTTTATTTTGGGGGGCTTTGTTATTTTATTAGGGGGCTTAGAGTAGGTGTAATTAGTTTAAAATTGTTGTAATATTTTTCTTATGTTTGTAAATATTTTTTTATTTTTGTAACTTAGTTCTTTTTTATTTTTTGTACTTTAGCTAGTTTATTTAATTGTATTTATTTGTAGGAATTGTATTTAATTAATTTATTGATAGTGTAGTGTTAGGTTAATTGTAGGTAATTGTAGGTAGTTTATTTAATTAATTTATTGATAGTGTAGTGTTAGGTTTAATTGTAACTTAGGTTAGTATTTATTTTACAGGTAATTTTGTAATTATTTTAACTATTTTAACTATTAAATAGTTCTTAACTATTTAATAGCTATTGTACCTGGTTAAAATAAATACAAAGTTACCTGAAAAATAAATATAAATCCTAAAATAGCTATAATATAATTATAATTTATATTGTAGCTATATTAGGATTTATTTTACAGGTAAGTATTTAGCTTTAAATAGGAATAATTTATTTAATAAGAGTTAATTAATTTGGTTAGATGTAAATTATATTTAATTTAGGGGGGTGTTAGTGTTAGGATTAGATTTAGCTTTAGGGGTTAATACATTTATTAGAGTAGCGGTGAGCTCCAGTCGGCAGATTAGGGGTTATTAATTGAAGTTAGGTATCGGCGATGTTAGGGAGGGCAGATTAGGGGTTAATACTATTTATTATAGGGTTAGTGAGGCGGATTAGAGGTTAATAACTTTATTATAGTAGCGCTCAGGTCCGGTCGGCAGATTAGGGGTTAATAAGTGTAGGCAGGTGGAGGCAACGTTGAGGGGGGGCAGATTAGGGGTTAATAAATATAATATAGGGGTCGGCGGTGTTAGGGGCAGCAGATTAGGGGTACATAAGGATAGCGTAGGTGGCGGCGCTTTGCGGTCGGCAGATTAGGGGTTAATAAGTGTAGGCAGATGGAGGCGACATTGAGGGGGCAGATTAGGGGTTAATAAATATAATATAGGGGTCGGCGGTGTTAGGGGGAGCAGATTAGGGGTACATAAGGATAACGTAGGTGGCGGTCAGCAGATTAGGGGTTAAAAATTTTTATTCAAGTGTCGGCGATGTGGGGGGACCTCGGTTTAGGGGTACATAGGTAGTTTATGGGTGTTAGTGTACTTTAGAGTACAGTAGTTAAGAGCTTTAGAAACCGGCGTTAGCCCAGAAAGCTCTTAACTACTGACTTTTTTCCTGCGGCTGGAGTTTTGTCGTTAGATGTCTAACGCTCACTTCAGAAACGACTCTAAATACCGGAGTTAGAAAAATCTCATTGAAAAGATAGGATACGCAATTGACGTAAGGGGATCTGCGGTATGGAAAAGTCGCGGCTGAAAAGTGAGCGTTAGACCCTATTTTGAGTGACTCCAAATACCGGCGGTAGCCTAAAACCAGCGTTAGAAGTCTCTAACGCTGGTTTTCACGGCTAACGCCAAACTCCAAATCTAGGTCAGTGTATTTCTTCCTTCTCTTGAATTTCTTTTTCAGTAAGAAATGTCATCTTATATGCCAGCCCATTTTATAACACCTGTGAAGGGGTGGTTTTTAAAACTAGATTGCAATCAGGAGGGGTTACACAAGTACAGAGAGAAAATTGTCCAAGCTCTTAAAATATCCATTGATTGCAAATAAATACATATGATACTCTGATTACATGTTATATTTGCAGTTATTCCTGCTCAGAATAATAATAAATTTAAACTATACAAATATAGTGGTATAAATAAACACAAATGGCTAGATTACGAGTTTTGCGTTATGAGCGGCTCGGTAATAACTTTTAAGTTATTTCCACTGCTCACCTTTAATAGCGCTGCTATTACAGGTTTTTCAATAACCTGCGTTAGCAGGCAATATGGCAGCGTTGAGATCCATACCGGACACAAATACCAGCGCTGCTTTGAGCTGGTTTGACGTGCACAATTTCCCCATAGACATCAATGGGGAGAGCCGGCTGAAAAAAAGCCTAACACCTGCAATAATGGAGAGTAAAGCTCCGTAACATAGCCCCATTGATTCCTATGGGGAAAGAAAATTTATGTTTAAACCTAACACCCTAACATAAACTCCAAGTCTAAACACCCCTAATCTGCTGCCCCTGACATCGCTGACACCTACATTACACTTATTAATCCCTAATCTGCCGCCACCGACATCGCCGCTACCTACATTACACTTATTAACCCCTAATCTGCCGCCCCCGACATCGCCAAAACCTACATTACACTTATTAACCCCTAATCTACCGCCCCCGACATCGCCGACACCTACATTACACTTATTAACCCCTAATCTGCTGCCCTCAATGTCGTCGCCACCTACATATATGTATTAACCCCTAATCTGCTGCCCCCAATGTCGTCGCCACCTACATAAATTTATTAACCCCTAATCTGCCGCCCCCAACATCGCCGCCACCACTATACTAAAGTTATTAACCCCTAAACCTCTGGCCTCCCACATCACTAACACTAAATAAATATATTAACCCCTAAACCTAACCCTAAATCTAACCCTAACCCTAACACCCCTAACTTTAATATAAGTAAAATAAATCTAAATAAAAATTAATATTATTACCTAAATAATTCCTATTTCAAACTAAATACTTACCTATAAAATAAACCCTAAGCTAGCTGCAATATAACTAATAGTTACATTGTAGCTATCTTAGGTTTTATTTTTATTTCACAGCTAAGTTTGTATTTATTTTAACTAGGTAGACTAGTTAGTAAATAGTTATGAACTATTTACTAACTATCTAGTTAAAATAAATAGAAATTTACCTTTAAAATAAAACCTAACCTAAGGTACACTAAAACCTAACATTACACTAAAATTAAATAAATTACATTAATTAAATACAATTAACTAAATTACAAAAAAATAAACACTAAATTACACAAAATAAAAAAGAAATTATCAAATATTTAAACTAATTACACCTAATCTAATAGCCCTATCAAAATAAAAAAGCCCCCCCAAAATAAAATCCGGCGTGGAGCATCCTCTTCTTTCACTGGCTCTTCAAGAATGAAATTTCCTTTAAATGACGTCATCCAAGATGGCGTCCCTTGAATTCCGATTGGCTGATAGAATTCTATCAGTCAATCGGAATTAAAGGGTAAACAATACTATTGGCGGATCCAATCAGCCAATAGGATTGAGCTTCAATC
This sequence comes from Bombina bombina, assembly GCF_027579735.1. Classification (NCBI taxonomy): domain Eukaryota; kingdom Metazoa; phylum Chordata; class Amphibia; order Anura; family Bombinatoridae; genus Bombina; species Bombina bombina. Next base: position 64,752,097 of record NC_069505.1, read on the forward strand.
CTATTTGCTGATCCAATCAGCCAATAGGATTGAGCTCACATTCTATTGGCTGATTGGAACAGCCAATAGAATGCAAGCTCAATCCTATTGGCTGATGCAATAGGGTTTTTTACCCTTTAATTCCGATTGGCTGATAGAATTCTATCAGCTAATCAGAATTCAAAGGATGCCATCTTGGATAACGTCATTTAAAGGAATCTTCATTCTTGAAGAGCCAGCGAAAGAAGAGGATGCTCTGCGCCGGATGTCTTGAAGATGGAGCCGCTCCGCGTCGGAAGGATGAAGATAGAAGATGCCGTCTGGATGAAGACTTCTGCCCGCCTTGAGGACGACTTCTTGCCGCTTGGATGAAGACTTCTCCCGGTTTCGTTGAGGACTTCTGCCCGCTTGGATGAAAACTTCTCCCGGCTGGATGAGGATGGATGTCCGGTCTTCAAAAACTGCAAGTGGATGTTCGGGGGTTAGTGTTAGTTTTTTTTTAAGGGTTTATTGGGTGGGTTTTATTTTTAGATTAGGGACTTTGGGCACAGAAAAAGAGCTAAATGCCCTTATAAGGGCAATGCCCATCCAAATGCCCTTTTCAGGGCAATGGGGAGCTTAGGTTTTTTAGGTAGTTTTTTTTGGGGTGGTTGGTTGTGTGGGTGGTGGGTTTTACTGTTGGGGGTTGTTTGTATTTTTTTTTTTTACAGGTAAAAGAGCTGATTTCTTTGGGGCAATGCCCCGCAAAAGGCCCTTGTAAGGGCCATTGGCAGTTTAGTGTAGGCTAGGGTTTTTTTTATTTTGGGGGACTTTTTATTTTGATTGGGCTATTAGATTAGGTGTAATTAGTTTAAATATTTGATTTCTTTTTTTGTTGTTGTAATTTAGTTAATTGTATTTAATTAATGTAATTTATTTAATTTTAGTGTAATGTTAGGTGTTAGTGTAAGACAGGTAACTTTGTATTTATTTTAACTAGGTAGCTAGTAAATAGTTAATAACTATTTATTAACTAGTCTACCTAGTTAAAATAAATACAAACTTACCCCTGAAATAAAAATAAAACCTAAGATAGCTACAATGTAACTATTAGTTATATTGTAGCAAGCTTATGGTTTATTTTACAGGTAAGTAGTCTTAAATAGGTATTATTTAGGTAATAATATTATTTTGTATTTAGATTTATTTTAATTATATTAAAGTTAAGGGGGTTAGGGTAATACTTAGGGTTAGGTTTAGGCGTTAATATTTTATTTAGTGTTAGTGATGTGGGAGGCCAGAGGTTTAGGGGTTAATAACCTTAGTATAGTGGCGGCGACATTGGGGCAGCAGATTAAGGGTTAATAAGTGTAGTTAGGTGGCGGCGATTTTGGGGCAGCAGATTAGGGGTTAATAACAGTAATGTTGGTTGCGGCGATGTTAGGGACAGCAGATTAGTGGTTAATAATATTTAACTAGTGTTTGCGATGCGGGAGTGCGGCAGTTTAGGGGTTAATATGTTTATTATAGTGGCGGCGATGTCCGGTGCGGCAGATTAGGGGTAAATACGTTTATTTCAGTGTTTGCGATGCGGGAGAGCCTCGGTTTAGGGGTTAATAGGTAGTTTATGGGTGTTAGTGTACTTTGTGACACTTTAGTTATGAGTTTTATGGTACAGCTTTGAAACATAAGACCCATAACTACTAACTTTCAGTTTACGTTACGGATCTTGTAGTTATGGACTGTACCGCTCACTTTTTGGCCGGACAGGCAAACTCGTAATACCGGCGCTATGGAAGTCCCATTGAAAAAGGACTTTTTAAAAAGTGCAGTAGTTACGTTGTGTGATGGCCAAAAAAGTGTGCGGTACAGCTATACCTACAAGACTCGTAATAGCAGCGGTAGTGAAAAAGCAGCGTTATGAAGCTTTTTCACTCATAACGCAAAACTCGTAATCTAGCTGAGAGATATAAAGCAAAGTCCTGTGTAGGAATGCACACCATATTTAAATAACATCTGCCAGGGTGCAATGTCAGAAAGTATTTACTGAGCAAAAAAAGGCAGCACTCACTGGTCTTATCATATAAAAAATAACTTTTAATGGTACAAAAAAATTTAAAAAATTGGGATGTACATGACGTTTCGATGCCTAACTGGCATCTTTTTTAAATGTCCCAAAAGATAGAAAAAAATCATTCCGAAGTGGTCACACCAGCTATGTGGCGTTCCCCATGAGAGCATGAAAGTACTGGCTATGTGTGCTTAATATATACTGTTGGTAGCACTTGACATCGAGGCTGTGCTCAGGTGTGAATAGTCTGTTTTGTGCCGTACCGATTGATACAATTACCACCCACAAAGCTTCTAATACGTATGGCTGTTGTGTGTTCAGACGCATGGCTGATTTGCATAATTATGGGAGTTCCTTTGTTAGCGTGTTGTGGCCAATCATCTGGCATTAGTTCCCAGCGTCAGAGTATACGCCCACTTGTCACGGCCGAAGTCAGAATTCACCCGTCAGAAAGCTGTTATTCTGTGCCTCACGATGATCGATGCCTTTGGCACATCAATGCCGTACACTTCACATGAAATCGCATCCCATCATCATCAGCTGTTGTGTCTGAGAAAGCACCTTCGGCTTTATATGTGAAAAGCAACATCTGCTCAAAAATCTGGTTATATAATGTAGTACACATTTGTTCTTGTCTTAATCACAAATGCCCCACTTATTGCGGGTACACATCCGGTACATCATTATCTTTGGGGACAGCTTCTGATCCGAAAATGTGGCTAAAGGGTGTAATACACATTTGATCTAGGTGTAATATGACTCACAAATGCCCCACATATTGCGGGTACACCGCCGACAGTTCACTATGGTTCCCATATAAAATTAGTAAATGGTTGATTTTCAATAAGATACACAATATAACAACAGCGTGTGGGGGGGTGGCGCTACCATTGATGAATGTATGTATATAGTGTCCAGCAACACATAAGCCAGAAAGCAAAAGTAAGAAAAAAAGAAAAAAGGAAAAAATTTAAAACATAGTAGGAGCTGGGTCCATGAGCAAATCCCATATCATATATTGATGTTATAATCCCACAGTGGAGATATTTTCACTGATATTTAGATAGGATTCCATTTATCCAATGAAGGGCCCAAAGTCTAATTTAATGTTAAGACCCTTAGGGGACACTGTGTCCAACATGTAGATTCACCTGGACTCCAATCTTAGTAACATTTTATTTCGGTCTCCCCTCCTCTTAGGGGCAGGTAGGTGATCAATGATCATGCATCGTAAGCTGTAGATGCTGTTTTTGTGTGTGGCGAAGTGTCTGGCAACTGGGAGATCTGATGTTCCTTCTCTCAGTGCCTCCCTGATGGAACACCTATGATTGGCCATTCTGTCTTTGAACGGGGTGGTCGTTTTCCCCATATAGACTAGGGAACAGGGGCAAAACAAAAGATATATGACGAATTAACTATTACAGTTTAACTGGTGACGGATGGTATATCTCTTATTCTTGTGTGGATGTTGAAAGGAATCACCAATTTGCATTGCATTACAATTAACACAATCTCCACATTTATAGCACCCATTTTTGCAAGATTTCAACCATGTATCCACTTGAGGTAAACTTTTAGGTCATTCTTTACAAGTAGATCCTTCAAACTCCTAGCACGTCTGTATACCACTCTTGGCGTCTGTGATTTCCACGATGCTAGACCTTTATCCGTCTCGAGTAAATCCCATCTCTTGTGGACTGAGTCTCGTATGGTATCATGTAGTGGAGAAAATGTGGTGATGAAATTTAACCTTTCTACAGTCCTGTTATTGCTTGCTTTGGTCTTTAAGAGTAATGCTTGATCACACTTTAGAAGTTTCTGTCTTGCCATATCAAAGTCCTTTTTATCATATTGTCTTGCCTCCAATTTCATACACATAGCATCTAGTTGTTCCATGCAAATTTCTGGTTCAGAATTATTTCTAATAACTCACGTGAGTTGAGAGGAGATAACGCCTAACTTCTGATGTCGAGGGTGGTAGCTGGAGGCTAATAATAATGAATTTCTGTCAGTGCTCTTAGTGTACAAGGATGTGCGAAATCTGATATGTTGTTCTGTCCTAACTTTAAAAATGTTGAGATCAAGGAAATGTATTTGTTCATGGTCACATTCCATTTTGAACCTGATCGGAGTATCAATCTGATTTAAGTGTTCCACCCATAGGTTCAAGTCCACTGCATTACCATGCCAAATTAAAAACAAATCATCTATATATCTGGTATACATCAGAATATTTGGATGAGTATAAGGTTGCATAATTTGACATTCATACCAAAGCATGAAAATATTTGCATAGACAGGGGCCATGTTCGAGCCCATGGCCGTCCCTGCCGTCTGCAAATAAAATTTATTATCAAAGGAAAAGTAATTTTTGGTTAAACAATGTTCCATTAATTCCAAAAGGAACTCCAACGGAGGACCACTATAATGTGGGTTCCCCGTGACCATGGATCTGACAGCCTCCAGGCCATCCAAATGAGGGATGACAGTATAGAGGCTGTTGACATCCATGGTTACGAGGATATCCTCATCTGTAAGAGTTTGAAAAGCATGTAATTTTCGTATCATGGCAGTGGAATCCTGTAAATATGACAGGGAGTTAGTAACTATGGGTTGAAGATGATAATCAATGTACTTTGCTATCCCAGAACAAATAGACTCCCTAGCCGACACAATTGGTCGCCCAGGTGGATGTGTGAGTGATTTATGGATTTTGGGCAGTAGATATAATATGGGGGTTTTAGGATAGTCTATAGAAAGAAAAGCCCCCTCTTGTGTAGTTAAATAACCCATTTTTAATCCAAAATCAATAGTTTTATCAACCAATTTTTTGTAAGACAAGGTGGGATTGAAAGATAATATTTTATAAGTTGAGGCATCAGAAAGTTGACGCTGTGCCTCAAGTTTATAATCCTCATAGTTTTGAATCACGATAGCACCCCCCTTATCGGCAGCATGTATGGTGATTGTAGGGTCACGCATTAGAGTGTCAAGGGCCACTTGTTCCGCTTTAGTGATATTTGGATAGAAAGGTTTAGTACTCTTTTTACAGTCTGTCCTAACCATCCTACTAAAACTGCGTATGGAAGAATTCGTAGTCGTGGGTCAAAGCTAGATGGTTTTTTGAATTTGTGTTTATAGTCAGTCTTAGTCTGGTCCTTAAAAAATTCTTTGATGTTTAACTGTCTTTGAAAACAGTAAATATCAACTTCAGTCTGGAAATTATCAGGTTTGGGTGTAGGGATGAAAGATAGATCCTTATTCAGTACTTTATTCTCATCAGATGATAAAGGTCTAGTACTTAAATTGTATACTATGTTAGTTTCTTGTGAGTAACTTTTCTTTTTGTTCCCCCCTCGTCTGATATGCCTCCTTCCGAGTTTTTTGACTGACTATGTGTGAAAGTATTTTTATTTGCAGATCTAGTAGTGACAGATCCCCCTTGTGATTGTGTAGACCCTATCTTGGTTCTGGTAGAGTTAGTATCACTACCTGAGCTCTCACAGCTACTAGTATCTATGGAGTCAACAGTGTTCTTGATAGCTCTTGTATAGGTGCATCGTCTGGGGTTGTGTTCCCTACGTCTATCATCATTACCATAAAGCCATTTATATATCCTTTTCTCTCTATAGTCGGTCTCTACTGTGGAGAGTTTTCTATTTTTGAAAGCTAATAATTCACTGTTATATTTTTTTATTAGTGTATCCAATTTTGTAATCCAATTCTCTGTTTTATCGTCAATCAGTACCTGATAGCTTTCAGTTTTGATTACTTCAATCTCAATCTTAATTTTATCCTCCAAGCGAGAGACTTCCTGTACAGTGAGTAAAATTAAATCATAGGAGCATTTGTTTAAAATACAGCACCATTTTCTACAAAATTCAGGGTTAGTTCTTCCTAGTGTAGGTACATTGGTAATTCTAAAGCCCCTTGGAATCAATTTATTTTTTTATAATAATTGGATAAATAAACAGCATGTAAATTGTAATCGATTTTGCGCTTGTTTAAAGTCAGAAGTTTATGATAAATATCAATAGGGATATCTCCCCTCAACTCACGCAAGTCAGTAGTGTTTAAGATCTGTGCAGCATCGTCATCCGTGAACATCAAAGTGCCGTGTTTACCAGATCATCATCTGTCCGTTGAATAATGCCACCTGAGGGGGAGTGACTATGTGCACCAGCTTCCATGAAGAAAAAAATAATGAAGAAATAGTTGCTAAAAACAACAGCTCAAAAGAGAGTATGAGCCAGATACATAGATGATTTGTTTTTAATTTGGCATGGTAATGCAATGGACTTGAAACTATGGGTGGAACACTTAAATCAGATTGATACTCCGATCAGGTTCAAAATGGAATGTGACCATGAACAAATACATTTCCTTGATCTCAACATTTTTAAAGTTACGACAGAACAACATATCAGATTTGGCACATCCTTGTACACTAAGAGCACTGACAGAAATTCATTATTATTAGCCTCCAGCTACCACCCTCGACATCGGAAGTTAGGCATTATCTCATCTCAACTCACGCGAGTTATTAGAAATAATTCTGAACCAGAAATTTGCATGCAACAACTAGATGCTATGTGTATGAAATTCGAGGCAAGACAATATGATAAAAAGGAAATCGACATGGCAAGACAGAAACTTCTAAAGTGTGATCAAGCATTACTCTTAAAGACCAAAGCAAGCAATAACAGGACTGTAGAAAGGTTAAATTTCATCACCACATTTTCTCCACTACATGATACCATACAAGACTCAGTCCACAAGAGATGGGATTTACTCGAGACGGATAAAGGTCTAGCATCGTGGAAATCACAGACGCCAAGAGTGGTATACAGACGTGCTAGGAGTTTGAAGGATCTACTTGTAAAGAATGACCTAAAAAGTTTACCTCAAGTGGATACATGGTTGAAATCTTGCAAAAATGGGTGCTATAAATGTGGAGATTGTGTTAATTGTAATGCAGTGCAAATTGGTGATTCCTTTCAACATCCACACAAGAATAAGAGATATACCATCCGTCACCGGTTAAACTGTAATAGTTCATTCGTCATATATCTTTTGTTTTGCCCCTGTTCCCTAGTCTATGTGGGGAAAACGACCACCCCGTTCAAAGACAGAATGGCCAATCATAGGTGTTCCATCAGGGAGGCACTGAGAGAAGGAACATCAGATCTCCCAGTTTCCAGACACTTTGCCACACACAAAAACAGCATCACCAGCTTACGATGCATGATCATTGATCACCTACCTGCCCCTAAGAGGAGGGGAGACCGAAATAAAATGTTACTAAGATTGGAGTCCAGGTGGATCTACATGTTGGACACAGTGTCCCCTAAGGGTCTTAACATTAAATTAGACTTTGGGCCCTTCATTGGATAAATGGAATCCAATCTAAATATCAGTGAAAATATCTCCACTGTTGGATTATAACATCAATATATGATATGGGACTTGCTCATGGACCCAGCTCCTACTATGTTTTTAATTTTTTTCCTTTTTTCTTTTTTTCTTACTTTTGCTTTCTGGCTTATGTAATGCTGGACACTATATACATATATTCATCAATGGTAGCGCCACCCCCCACACGCTGTTGTTATATTGTGTATCTTATTTAAAATCAACCATTTACTAATTTTATATGGGAACCATAGTGAACTGTCAGTGGTGTACCCGCAATATGTGGGGCATTTGTGAGTCATATTACACCTAGATCAAATGTGTATTACACCCTATAGCCACATTTTCGGATCAGAAGCTGTCTCCAAAGATAATGATGTACCGGATGTGTACCCGCAATAAGTGGGGCATTTGTGATTAAGACAAGAACAAATGTGTACTACATTATATAACCGGATTTTTGAGAAGATGTTGCTTTTCACATATAAAGTCGAAGGTGCTTTCTCAGACACAACAGCTGATGATGATGGGATGCGATTTTATGTGAAGTGTACGGTATTGTTGTGCCAGAGGCATCGATCATCGTGAGGCACACAATAACAGCTTTCTGACGGGTGAATTCTGACTTCAGCCGTGACAAGTGGGCGTATACTCTGATGCTGGGAACTAATGCCAGATGATTGGCCACAACACGCTAACAAAGCAACTCCCATAATTATGCAAATTAGCCATGCGGCTGAACACACAACAGCCATACGTATTAGAAGCTTTGTGGGTGGGAATTTTATCAATCGGTACGGCGCGAAACAGGCTATTCACACCTGAGCACAGCCTCGATGTCAAGTGCTACCAACAGTATATATTATGCACACATAGCTAGTACTTTCATGCTCTCATGGGGAATGCCACATAGCTGGTGTGACCACTTCGGAATGACTTTTTTCTATCTTTTGGGACATTTGAAAAAGATGCCAGTTAGGCATCGAAACTTCATGTACATCCCGATTTTTTAAACTTTTTGTACCATTAAAAGTTATTTTTATTTTTTTTGGGGGGGGGGGGCCGAGCCAGCTGCCTAAAGAGTAAGACGCACCATCTCACTGCTCCTGAAAGTTAGCTCTTGAAAAGTGGATTTTTGTTATCAAAAGAATGCAAATACCTTCCTTTTTTACTCAACTAACTTTCCAGGACCCAGATTTATATTCAAGGACTACGTAAAAGCATAAGTAATAGAAAAATGCCTCTGAGGCCTACTGACTAGTTGTGACCGCAGCTGAGATTATAGCGCTGCACCTGCAGTGGCCTCCGCACTCAATCGGCTGATAGTGAAACGGCACCTATACTCTTGCTACCCCTACAACAGCAGAATGGAGAAGCAAATCCTGGCTGCACTGACAGATCTACTAAGCTCCATGGATCTACACCATCAGGCCCTCGTTGCGGACCTAAGGGACGCTATGGGTAAACCACAGACTACACCGCGACTGAGTGAAGCTAAGAGAAACACTGGCTGGTCTGAATCAGCCTTACCGCAAAGTCACAAGGGTGATTATAGAGATCCACCGGAGAAGCCCTTGGCAGACAACACTGACCTTAACCGCCGGACGGCAGAGCGGGGAGACACAGACAGGCGGCAAAGTTCCTTACGGCCCTTCTCTGTTAATGTTAAGCTGACGCAGCAGAGAGCTATTCTGACGACCGGTACACATGGAGAACTGTCCCTTGATTCGGGGACTAAGCAGAGCGAACGGCCTGGACTGAGATCTAGGCGGAACATTCCATTCTTGAGACATACCGCTCTACAAGGAGCTAATTATTACCGGTCACAGAGCCGGTTGCAGAGAAAAGCTAGTGCTGACTGTGGCGGGCACCCGAGATTGATTGAGGATCACCGCCGATACAGCCCCAGATGGATCTGGCCTTACACAGACTCACTCTTTGGGATAATACCTGAGCCATGCAAGAGAGACGTTATACCCTGCGCTACTGTACTTTTAGTCCCCTTCGATCCAGGAGGCTGATACCTCTATCTACTCTCTATTATCCAGCATACAGAAGGCCGCAAAATATGCGCCTCATGAAGTCGGCTGAGAAAATCTAGAGCCCGCAAATGTCTATACTCTGTCCGATCCCATGCTGTTCTGATACAGATACCCTCCATGCGATATACGGCTCCCTAAGCAAATTATGCGAGCTGCGGAGGCTACCGTAGGATCCTGGACTCTCTAGGCAAATAGTATGGACCTTAAAGATTTTGTGTTGCTTTTGCCATTTACTGCTTCATTTGATATGACATACTGCAGGGTTTTTTTTATATTTTTTTTTTTATATATACAGAATGTTCATATGCAAAGTTTCTATAGGTCTTTTTAAAATTGTTCTACATACATAACTAGTATAGGTATAAATCTGTTCTCTCTTTAACGTATTAAGTGAAACACCCCTGTGGTGTTTTATACCCACACTCACACCATTTACAGTAAGTTTATCACTGATAGTTACAGCAGCTATTTGAATTGTTGTTATATGGCTATGGGTTGATCGCCAATATATTCTACTACTACTGATCATAAACAGCATGGAAGCATTTTATAACTCAGCGCCAAGTCAGGGTTAGACATACTGCTTATATAAGGATGTCTTTCAACAAAGCTATATAGTGATGTACCCCATATTAGTATATATGGTGCTATCTGAGTAAGTAGTTAATTAATAGGTTCAGCCAATTTATACACACTTTATCACATATTCTTTTTATCGCAGGCAGAAGATGCTGCTCTATTTAGTGTCGCAGTAAGTTGAACTTTATTTTCTCCTCCTATGTATGTTCCAAGTCAGGCTATATTACACTATGAATTAGATATATATTCCTATTATATATCACATACCTAGAACTCTATAGGTATTTTTAGTTATATTTTCTATTCAAATGCCAATCAATGTGGTGTCACAGGAGTGTACAGTGGTTTATTATAACATGGGTGCACTTGTGGCATGGGAGATTTTTCAGGACATAGACATACCTATAATACACCCTAGATTATGCAACTTAAATTTAACCCCTCTTGTTTAGGTTCCCTATAGCCTACTACTTGCTTCTCTGGTTTTATATTTGATACATCTGAGGTCTTGTCAACAAGAAGAGGATAAAAAAAAAAATAGAAAAAAAAATACCTCAGATTAGCTTCCCTTACACCATGTATATCTGGTAGACCATATTTTATTGGGCCCAAGTTATACATCATTAAGTTAAAAAAATAACTGATCATAGAGATTTTATATCCAGAAAGATATTATGCAGTGTTGATTACCCAGTTAACTAGATCTACATATATCTAGGTTATGAGTACCGCTAGAGTAGCCCATACAACTCCCTAAGAATAGGGTTCTAATCGACTCCTAATAAGATACCTGACTACTTTAAGGAACTTGTCATTCTTAGCCACTATGTCTCTTCACTTTCAAGGGGATATACTGCTTGGTGTTACACTAAAGTTGGTCCACAGCGGCATCAATCTCTCCCATTTACACACAGCTCATTATGTGATAAAACCCCTATAGATAGGTAGTGTGTCCCTCTCTTGAGCTCACTCGCTGGATATTGTTTTGGGTATATATAACTGTTAAAAATTTTGTTCATATAGTATGTTTTAACAAAACAAATATTGCTGCTTCTAAATGTGGAGCTTTTACACCTAAATATAGTTCAGCTTCTAGAAAGTCTTGCAGCTACAATAACTAATGTGGAATGTCTTAATAGAACCATTGCATATATAGTTAGGTATAGAGCCTTATAAGTTTAGCTCCTTCCTGGACATTATTATGTATAGCGTCTACTACATAGCAAAGTTTCTGGATCCTAGGTTGACATGACCCTTCAAGCATTTGAGATTGAATATCTTGCTCCTAGTAATCAGCTCAATGCTTATAGTACTTACTTGGTCAAACTATTTACTCTCAGGTCTTGTCCTATCAGTCACCACATTGTTATACCATTCCTGAGATATGCAAGCTTCCTGCAACGGCACCAATTGTTTTACTTATTTTGTAAAGATGCTGTTCACTTTATGTTCTGCTTATCTGTTAAAGCATTTTTGTTATCTATAACTTATCTACCTATCTTGCAAGTTACTACTGTTTTGTTATGGTCTCTAACGCAATGTAATGTAGGGTTTACCTCATACTATATATATTATAATATTATGCCTTGCAACATTGGATACTACCCTTAGTATAAGTATGCTTACTAAGCCTTTCTAAGTCCTCCCCTCACCATTTTAATGCGTTAAGGAACTCTATAGTTAAAGGTTAATGAATCCTGAACATATGTTGTAAAGCTCATAACATTGTGCATTTTGTCATCCCACTCCATTTAGATAGTTTCCTTTTTCTGTTTAGAGTCCGCCTAGATTTTGTAACTAACATTCTCTTAGAAACTCAACAGCGGTCACTAAACTGACATGCTGGCTGGCTCCGCCCTCCATCCCCCCTCACTCTATTGAGCGGCTTTTGACCGCTACTATTCCCTCCCGCCTTTATATACGTTGGCCCAAAAGTGGCCAATTCATTTGCCTACTCTCCACAAGCTGTCACTATTATCTTACACAGTATAAAGTACGCCATCCATTGCTTGATGGAGATCACATAACAGATAATATAAAATGAGGTTCTATTTTATTTCGCCCTATTTCTTATCTACTACTGTTTTAAGCCTTGAAATGCAAATTTACTCATATATGTTTCTCCTGATCCGTTATCTGTAACAAGGTACATGTAATGTCTTTACTACCTCAATGTAACACTTGTTCAAGGGCGATCCTTGTCTGTTAATCTCTACTTTAACTTCAATAAAAATTATTTGGGAAAAAAAAAAAGTTATTTTTTATTTGATAAGACCAGTGAGTGCTGCCTTTTTTTGCTCAGTATATATATATATATATATATATATATATATATATATATATATATATATATATATATATATACATATAAGTATGTGCAAAGATATATGTACAAATTCTAGCATTAATAATCATTTATAAAAAAATTATGAGATAAAAGCATATCATGACTTCTAGAAATACAAATACACATTAATGTATGTGAAAGTATCATATAACAAGATTTGTTTCTATAACAAATAAATATAAAATAACTTTCTATGAGATATTGTTTGTTGAGGTATAAATCTATCTATTTCTTGGACATTAACAGATGAAAAATAGAAGATCAGCTTTAGAGAAATGTGCTTGTTCATGGATAGTAATTCAATGGTGTAAAAAAGTTGGGAAAAACCCGAAAAACCACAACATCGATGACTGTTAGTTAACAACAGTCTGATGCTTTTCGCACCGTACATGATGCGCGTGTTTTTTGACGGCAGTGATGTCTGGCGAGCGTATTAACGCCAGCAAATGCACTGAGATTGACGCTTTGATAAATTGACCCCCTAAAGGCCGATTTATCAACTTGTGGGCGGACATCAATAAATGCCGACAGCATACGCTATCGCTATTTATCATTGCACAAGCATTTCCCTGCACATTCGCGGCCAATCAGCAGCTAGCAGGGGTTGTCAATCAACCTGATCGGGATGATTACTGTCCGCCACCCCAGAGGTGCTGGATGAGTTAAGGAGGGGTCTTATGACCGCTGCTTCTTAACTCTTGTTTCCGGCAAGAAACATTGGGGATGGATTGCAGCATCCGCCGCTTGATCCGCTGCTTGATGAATGTATGTATTGGGTACTTGTAAAGCGCGGCTAATCACCCGTAAGGGTCTCAAGGCGCTGCTCATTTTATCAACCTCGGAAGGATGAAAGGCTGAGTGGACCTCGCCGGGGATCGAACCTGCAACCCTTGGGTTGCTACAGAGCTCAGCTACAGTGCCTTAGTATGCTGACCTATCTACCTCCTAGCATAAAGCGGAAGAGTTTTTAAAACAAGTGCACCAAACACAACATATATACATTAAAAGAAAGTGTTACACTTATATATACACTAGCTGATAAAAATTATATAAATTAATAACACTTTTTTTTATGAGTTAAAAGGTATATGGTATATGACAAGGTGTTTCAATGGAAAGGGCTCTAATATATATATATATATGTTTATATGGGTGCGCATATATGTATATATTATATAGATACATATAAATACATGTATACACATACACACTTTTGAGCCCTTTCCACTCAGATGCATTTAAACTTAAAAATAATTTTTAATTTTTTATAATGTGTTATACTTTGTATTTACTGAAAATATTTAACATTCCAATGTTCTTCCTATAGTAGACAATGTTTTTAGTATTTTTAAATATATATTCCTATATATATCTGTATATATCTATACCTGTATATATTCATATAGATATATAGGTATAGATATATATTTTACAAAAAACGAATCTCATATATACAGGGAGTGCAGAATTATTAGGCAAGTTGTATTTTTGAGGATTAATTTTATTATTGAACAACAACCATGTTCTCAATGAACCCAAAAAACTCATTAATATCAAAGCTGAATAGTTTTGGAAGTAGTTTTTAGTTTGCTTTTAGTTATAGCTATTTTAGGGGGATATCTGTGCGTGCAGGTGACTATTACTGTGCATAATTATTAGGCAACTTAACAAAAAACAAATATATACCCATTTCAATTATTTATTTTTACCAGTGAAACCAATATAACATCTCAACATTCACAAATATACATTTCTGACATTCAAAAACAAAACAAAAACAAATCAGTGACCAATATAGCCACCTTTCTTTGCAAGGACACTCAAAAGCCTGCCATCCATGGATTCTGTCAGTGTTTTGATCTGTTCACCATCAACATTGCGTGCAGCAGCAACCACAGCCTCCAAGACACTGTTCAGAGAGGTGTACTGTTGTCCCTCCTTGTAAATCTCACATTTGATGATGGACCACAGGTTCTCAATGGGGTTCAGATCAGGTGAACAAGGAGGCCATGTCATTAGATTTTCTTCTTTTATACCCTTTCTTGCCAGCCACGCTGTGGAGTACTTAGACGCGTGTGATGGAGCATTGTCATGCATGAAAATCATGTTTTTCTTGAAGGATGCAGACTTCTTCCTGTACCACTGCTTGAAGAAGGTGTCTTCCAGAAACTGGCAGTAGGACTGGGAGTTGAGCTTGACTCCATCCTCAACCCGAAAAGGCCCCACAAGCTCATCTTTGATGATACCAGCCCAAACCAGTACTCCACCTCCACCTTGCTGGCGTCTGAGTCGGACTGGAGCTCTCTGCCCTTTACCAATCAATCCAGCCACGGGCCCATCCATCTGGCCCATAAAGACTCACTCTCATTTCATCAGTCCATAAAACCTTAGAAAAATCAGTCTTGAGATATTTCTTGGCCCAGTCTTGACGTTTCAGCTTGTGTGTCTTGTTCAGTGGTGGTCGTCTTTCAGCCTTTCTTACCTTGGCCATGTCTTACACACCTTGTGCGTTTGGGCACTCCAGTGATGTTGCAGCTCTGAAATATGGCCAAACTGGTGGCAAGTGGCAGCTGCACGCTTGACTTTTCTCAGTTCATGGGCAGTTATTTTGCGCCTTGGTTTTTCCACACGCTTCTTGCGACCCTGTTGACTATTTTGAATGAAACGCTTGATTGTTCGATGATCACGCTTCAGAAGCTTTGCAATTTTAAGAGTGCTGCATCCCTCTGCAATATATCTCACTATTTTTGACTTTTCTGAGCCTGTCAAGTCCTTCTTTTGACCCATTTTGCCAAAGGAAAGGAAGTTTCCTAATAATTATGCACACCTGCTATAGGGTGTTGATGTCATTAGACCACACCCCTTCTCATTACAGAGATGCACATCACCTAATATGCTTAATTGGTAGTAGGCTTTCGAGCCTATACAGCTTGGAGTAAGACAACATGCATAAAGAGGATGATGTGGTCAAAATACTCATTTGCCTAATAATTCTGCACTCCCTGTATATATATATATATATATATATATATATATATAAATATTAATTTAAAAATTAAAAGAACATTGCAATGTTTAATAGTCATAACTTTTTTTGGCTTTAACACTGTAAGACTAACTCAGTGTAGGGTTAGCACGCAAGCAAAAAGCACACTCCATTGAAATCTATGGGGAGAAGAAGTTATCTTTGCGATAACCATCGTCCTGAAGTTAGTGTGCGTCGGGTTTCTGTAGTGCGCAAACAATTTACTTTCAACTTATAATATTTGCGCTAACCTGCCCACGTTAAAAGTTTACTTCCAACAGTGTTTGCGACATGAAAGTGTTAAATAGCGCTCCACTAGTAATCTAGCCCTATACGTTGAAAACAGAGTAATCTGATTTGTATTGGCTGTTTTATTTACTGTCTAATGCATGTTTCCTTATAGAGTGTGTTAAGCGATAAAAACACAGTCATAATAAGCACTTTAAAATAAGAAGAATATATTTTTAAATTGCATTATAAATAAACCCTTGTTAATCCTAAAACGTAAAGGGGCATCAAACCCCAAATTTTCTTGCATGATTCTGATAGTGTGCAATTAGTGATGTTGCGAATAGTTTGCCACAAATAGTTCGCGGCGATCATAGCGTCTTCGTGTTCACCGCGGCGGGCGAACATATGCGATGTTCGGTCCGCCCCCTATTCGTCATCATTGAGTAAAACTTTGACCCTGTACCTCACAGTCAGCAGACACATTCCAGCCAATCAGCAGCAGACCCTCCCTCCCAGACCCTCCCACCTCCTGGACAGCATCCATTTTAGATTCATTCGGAAGCTGCATTCTTAGTGAGAGGAGGGACAGTGTAGCTGCTGCTGATTTAATAGGGAAATTGATATCTAGGCTAGTATATTCAGTGTCCACTACAGTCCTGAAGGACTCATCTGATCTCTGCTGTAAGGACAACACCCCAAAAAGCCCTTTTTAGCTTAGAATCAGTCTGCTTTTATTTTTTTTTCCTGTGTAATCTAATTGCAGTTGCCTGCCTGCCAGCGTATGTGTCAGGCTCACAACGTATACTGTGCCCACTTGCCCAGTGCCACCACTCATATCTGGTGTAACAGTAGTGTACATTTAAAAAAACAACACTTTTTTGACTGTGAAATAATAGCAGTCAGTTTCCTTCACACGTGTGCGTTTCAGTGCCTGCCAGGGCACAGTGTCACCCCAGTGCAACTCATATCTGGTGTAACAGTAGTGTACATTTAAAAAAAACAACACTTTTTTGACTGTGAAATAATAGCAGTCAGTTTCCTTCACACGTGTGCGTTTCAGTGCCTGCCAGGGCACAGTGTCACCCCAGTGCAACTCATATCTGGTGTAACAGTAGTGTACATTTAAAAAAAAACAACACTTTTTTGACTGTGAAATAATAGCAGTCAGTTTCCTTCACACGTGTGCGTTTCAGTGCCTGCCATGGCACATTGTCACCCCAGTGCAACTCATATCTGGTGTAACAGTAGTGTACATTTAAAAAAACAAACACTTTTTTGACTGTGAAATAATAGCAGTCAGTTTCCTTCACACGTGTGCGTTTCAGTGCCTACCAGGGCACAGTGTCACCCCAGTGCAACTCATATCTGGTGTAACAGTAGTGTACATTTAAAAAAAAAAAAAAAAACACTTTTTTGACTGTGAAATAATAGCAGTCAGTTTCCTTCACACGTGTGCGTTTCAGTGCCTGCCAGGGCACAGTGTCACTCCAGTGAAACTCATATCTGGTGTAACAGTAGTGTACATTTAAAAAAAAAAAAATACAATTTTGACTGTAATAGATTGAATAGCAGTTAGTTGTCTGCAAGCGTGTGTGTCAGGCCTACAGCGTCTACCCTGCCAACTTCTGCCAGTGCACAGTGCCACTCATATCTGTCACAGTAGCTTGCACGCATAGTACCACTAATCGGAAAAAAAAATGACAGGCAGAGGCAGGCCACCCCGCAGGGGCAGTCGTGGTCGTGGTGCTGTGATTCCCTTTGGCCCTAGAATAATGCCCAGTGTTCAGAGGCCACGTACCCTGAACTCGAACAGTTCTGAGGACATAGTTGACTGGCTAACACAGGACACCCAATCTTCTACAGCTTCCGCTCGGAACCTTGACGCACCATCCTCCTCCAGCTTATCTTCGGGCAGCACCTCTCAAGTTACCACTCGCCCGCCTGCCGCCACCACCAACACTAGCACCACAGCCGCTTCACTTGATCTGTCAGAGGAGTTATTTACACATCAGTTGGAAGAAATGAGTGATAGTGATGCACAACCATTATTGCCAGAGGATGTAGATAACAGGGATATGTCTCAGTCAGGCAGCATTGCACACATGGACGTACGGTGTGATGATGATGATGATGTTGTACCCGCTGCTGCTTCCTTTGCTGAGTTGTCAGATACAAGTGAAGCGGTTGATGATGACGATGCGTCCGTGGATGTCACGTGGGTGCCCGCTAGAAGAGAAGAAGAAGAGGGGGAAAGTTCAGATGGGGAGACAGAGAGGAGGAGGAGACAAGTTGGAAGCAGGGGGAGGTCGTCGCAAGGAGCTAGTGGCACAGTCAGACAGCATGCATCGGCACCCGGGGTCAGCCAGACAGCACGCCAATCAACGCATGCTGTTGCCACCACCAGAATGCCGTCATTGCAGAGCTCAGCAGTGTGGCATTTTTTTTGTGTGTCTGCCTCTGACAACAGCGATGACATTTGCAACCTGTGCCAAAAGAAACTGAGTTGAGGGAAGTCCAACACCCACCTAGGTACAACTGCTTTGCGAAGGCACATGATCGCACATCACAAACGCCTATGGGATCAACACATGAGTACAAGCAGCACACAAACTCAAAGCCGCCATCCTCCTCCTGGTCCAGCATCTTTAGCCACATCAACCACTGCTGTCCTCCTTGCCCCCTCTCAACCATCCGCCACTCCGTATCTTAAAGGGACATTAAACCCCCAAAAAATTATTTCATGATTTAGATAGAGCATACTTATTTAACCCTTTCCTGCTGGAGTTAAAGTGTCTACATCGGAACAACTGTTCCGATGTAAACAATTTTAAATCTTGCGATCGTGCATGTGATCACGAGATTTCAATGATGGGATCACGTCGGGGGGGGCGTCCCTATTATGCTAGGCACGCCCTTCAGACTGCGATCCCATCAGGGAAGCGCCAGGAAAGCCACCCGGTTAGGACGTTGTATTCCGTCCATCGGCATTAAAGCCCATAAAAATTTGGACGGAATACAACGCCGTAACGGCGTTAAAAGGTTAAACAACTTTCCAATTTACTTCTATTATCAATTTAGCTTCATTCTCTTGGTATCTTTTATTGAAGAAGCAACAATGCACTACTGGGAGCTAGCTGAACACATTTGTAAACCAATGAAATGGGCATACAAATTCAGCCACCAATCAGCAGCTAGTTCCAAGCTCATGAGCCTATCTAGATATGCTTTTCTACAAATGATACCAAGATAATGAAGCAAATTAGATTATAAAAGTAAATTTGAATCATGAAAGAAGATTGACATTAGTAGAGAAGCAAAGACACTTGGGGGGCTAGTTATCAAGCCGTCTACTTTTCTGGCTTCGCCGGCCCAATACGTCCGCCTAAGCTCGCCTACCTTTGCCGCCGCGGACCTGAAAAAATACGCCTAAGTTATCAAATAAAGCTGTCAAAAAGCCGCGGGGCGATGAGCAGCGGACTGTGACAGTTATCACTCATCCGATCTCGCTGCCCTTCGGCTTTTTCCCAGCTTTATTGCTAGCCTGTCACTAAGCACTCACACTAAACTGCACTGTTCTACCCCCTATACCGGCGCCCCCGGAGCCCCCCGCAACTCAATAAAGTTACTAACCCCTAAACCGCCGCTCCTAGACCCTGCCGCAACTCTGATAAATGTATTAACCCCTAAACCGCCGCTCCCGGACACCGCTGCCACCTACATTATACCTAGTAACCCCTATCCTGCCCCCCCTATACCGTCGCCCTCTATTATAAAATTATTAACCCCTATCCTGCTGATCCCGCACCTCTCCGCAACTAAATAAATAGTTTAACCCCTAAACCGCCGCTCCATGAACCCGCCGCAACCTATAATAAATTTATTAACCCCTATCCTGCCCCCCACTACGCCGCCGCCACTGTAATAAAATGATTAACCCCTAAACCTAAGTCTAACCCTAACCATAACGCCCCCCTAACTTAAATATTAATTAAATAAATCTAAATAAATTAACTCTTATTAACTAAATGAATCCTATTTAAAACTAAATACTTACCTTTAAAATAAACCCTAATATAGCTACAATATAAATAATAATTATATTCTAGCTATTTTAGGATTTATTTTTATTTTACAGGTACCTTTCAATTTATTTTAACCATGTACAATAACTATTAAATAGTTATTAACTATTTAATAGCTTACCTAGCTAAAATAAAGAGAAATGTACCTGTGAAATAAATCCTAACCTAAGTTACAATTACACCTAACACTACACTATACTTTAATAAATTATTCCTATTTAAACTAAATACTTACCTGTAAAATAAACCCTAAGATAGCTACAATATAATTAATAATTATATTATAGCTATCTTAGGATTTATATTTATTTTACAGGTAACTTTGTATTTATTTTAGCTAGTTTGAATAGTTATTAAATAGTTATTAACTATTTAATAACTACCTAGCTAAAAGAAATATAAAATTACCTGTAAAATAAATCCTAACTTAAGTTACAATTAAACCTAATACTACACTATCATTAAATTAACTAAATAAACTACCTACAAAGAACTACAATGAAATACAATTACATAAACTAACTAAAGTACAAAAAATAAAAAAAGCTAAGTTACAAAAAATAAAAAATTAAGTTACAAACATGTTAAAAATATTACAACAATTTTAAGCTACTTACACCTAATCTAAGCCCCCTAATAAAATAACAAACCCCCCCAAAATAAAAAAAATCCCTACCCTATTCTAAATTACATAAATTTCAAAGCTCTTTTACCTTACCAGCCCTTAAAAGGGCCATTTGTGGGGGCATGCCCCAAAAAGTTCAGCTCTTTTGCCTGTAAAATAAAAATACAACCCCCCCCCAACATTAAAACCCACCACCCACATACCCCTAATCTAACCCAAACCCCCCTTACAAAAACCTAACACTAATCCCCTGAAGATCATCCTACCTTGAGTCGTCTTCACTCAGCCGAGCCACCGATGGAACTAAAGAGGACATCCGGAGCGGAAGAAGTTAATCCTCCAAGCTGCGCTGAAGAAATCTTCCATCCGATGAAGTCATCATCCAGGCGGCGCTGAAGAAGTCTTCCATCCGGCCGATGTCATCTTCAAAGAGGCGCTGAAGAGGTCTTCTATCCGGGCGAAGTCATCTTCCAAGCCGGGTCTTGAATCTTCCTTCCGCCGACGCGGAACCACCTTCTTCCCCGACGGACTACGACGAATGACGGCTCCTTTAAGGGACGTCATCCAAGATGGCGTCCCCTCAATTCCGATTGGCTGATAGGATTCTATCAGCCAATCGGAATTAAGGTAGGAAAATCTGATTGGCTGATGGAATCAGCCAATCAGATTGAGCTCGCATTCTATTGGCTGTTCCGATCAGCCAATAGAATGCGAGCTCAATCTGATTGGCTGATTGGATCAGCCAATCGGATTGAACTTGAATCTGATTGGCTGATTCCATCAGCCAATCAGATTTTCCTACCTTAATTCCGATTGGCTGATAGAATCCTATCAGCCAATCGGAATTGAGGGGACGCCATCTTGGATGACATCCCTTAAAGGAGCCGTCATTCGTCGTAGTCCGTCGGTGAAGAAGGTGGTTCCGCGTCGGCGGAAGGAAGATTCAAGACCCGGCTTGGAAGATGACTTCGCCCGGATAGAAGACCTCTTCAGCGCCTCTTTGAAGATGACATCGGCCGGATCGAAGACTTCTTCAGCGCCGCCTGGATGATGACTTCATCGGATGGAAGATTTCTTCAGCGCCGCTTGGAGGATTAACTTCTTCCGCTCCGGATGTCCTCTTCAGTTCCATCGGTGGCTCGGCTGAGTGAAGACGACTCAAGGTAGGATGATCTTCAGGGGATTAGTGTTAGGTTTTTGTAAGGGGGGTTTGGGTTAGATTAGGGGTATGTGGGTGGTGGGTTTTAATGTTGGGGGGGGGGGTTGTATTTTTATTTTACAGGCAAAAGAGCTGAACTTTTTGGGGCATGCCCCCACAAATGGCCCTTTTAAGGGCTGGTAAGGTAAAAGAGCTTTGAAATTTATGTAATTTAGAATAGGGTAGGGATTTTTTTTATTTTGGGGGGGTTTGTTATTTTATTAGGGGGCTTAGATTAGGTGTAAGTAGCTTAAAATTGTTGTAATATTTTTAACATGTTTGTAACTTAATTTTTTATTTTTTGTAACTTAGCTTTTTTTATTTTTTGTACTTTAGTTAGTTTATGTAATTGTATTTCATTGTAGTTATTTGTAGGTAGTTTATTTAGTTAATTTAATGATAGTGTAGTATTAGGTTTAATTGTAACTTAAGTTAGGATTTATTTTACAGGTAATTTTGTATTTCTTTTAGCTAGGTAGTTATTAAATAGTTAATAACTATTTAATAACTATTCTAACTAGCTAAAATAAATACAAAGTTACCTG
Organism: Bombina bombina; assembly: GCF_027579735.1. NCBI lineage: Eukaryota > Metazoa > Chordata > Amphibia > Anura > Bombinatoridae > Bombina > Bombina bombina. Next base: position 64,774,212 of record NC_069505.1, read on the forward strand.
TAAAATAAATATAAATCCTAAGATAGCTATAATATAATTATTAATTACATTGTAGCTATCTTAGGGTTTATTTTACAGGTAAGTATTTATTTTTAAATAGGAATAATTTATTAAAGTATAGTGTAGTGTTAGGTGTAATTGTAACTTAGGTTAGGATTTATTTCACAGGTACATTTCTCTTTATTTTAGCTAGGTAAGCTATTAAATAGTTAATAACTATTTAATAGCTATTGTACATGGTTAAAATAAATTGAAAGGTACCTGTAAAATAAAAATAAATCCTAAGATAGCTAGAATATAATTATTATTTATATTGTAGCTATATTAGGGTTTATTTTAAAGGTAAGTATTTAGTTTTAAATAGGATTCATTTAGTTAATAAGAGTTAATTTATTTAGATTTATTTAATTAATATTTAAGTTAGGGGGCGTTAGGGTTAGGGTTAGGTTTAGGGGTTAATAATTTTATTACAGTGGCGGCGGCGTAGTGGGGGGCAGGATAGGGGTTAATAAATTTATTATAGTTGGCGACGGTGTAGGGGGGGCAGATTAGGGGTTAATAAATGTATTATAGGTGGCGACGGTGTAGGGGGGGCAGGATAGGGGTTAATACATTTAATATAGGTTGCGGCGGGTTCAGGGAGCGGCGGTTTAGGGGTTAATACATTTATTATAGTTGCGGTGGGCTCTGGGAGCGGCGGTTTAGGGGTTAATATGTATAGAGTAGCTTGCGGTGGGCTCCGGGAGCGGCGATTTAGGGGGTAATAACTTTATTTAGTTGCGGCGGTGTAGGGGGGGTCAGATTAGTGGTGTTTAGACTCGGGGTACATGTTAGGGTGTTAGGTGTAGACAGCTCCCATAGAAATCAATGGGATGTCTGTCAGCAGCGAACTTGTACTTTCGCTATGGTCAGACTCCCATTGATTCCTATGGGATCCGCCGCCTCCAGGCTGGCGCTTTGAAAACCAGGTACGCTGGGCCGTAAAAGTGCCGAGCGTACCTGCTAGTTTTTTGATAGCTAGCAAAAGTAGTGAGAATGTGCCGCACTTGTGTGCGGAACATCTGGAGTGACGTAAGAATCGATCTGTGTCGGACTGAGTCCGGCGGATCGAAGCTTACGTCACAAAATTCTACTTTTGCCGGTCTCGAGCCTTTGATAACTAAGGCGTATCAGCCTCGCCACAAATACGCTGCGGAATACGCAGCGTATTTGAGGTTGACGGCTTGATAACTAGGCCCCTTGGTGATAGCATATTAGGAGATGAAGGTGGAAATGTTTTGCACAACCATCTTTCAGCCAGAGGCTTAAACGGTCTTAATTATAATTTTGGAAACTGCATCAATAATGCTAATTGTTTTTGACATTACAGTAGAATTGCATAATCAATAAGTGCATAATAAAACTACAATACAATAGCACTTACTCTGAATTTTAAATCAGCAGTTGATTTTATTTCACAAATTTCAAAATTTAATTCAATTTGCCAGTCCCGCGTATCATGTGACAACCATCAGCAAAAAACAGACTCGTATATGTAGACACTGCAAATTCTTGCACAGACACAGTAGAAGCTGGTGCTTCAGAAAGTGTGCATATAAAAAGACTTGCACATTGGATAATGTAAGTAAATTGGAAAATCTCTTAAAACTGCTGCTCTATATAAATAATGAAACTTTAATTTTCATTTTGTGTCCCTTTAATTCTCTTTGTGTGTATGTATATAAGTTTCTACAAAGCAAGCCAAATGGTTAACTGCTGTATCATGAAGCCACAAAAACAAGTGATATTATTTCCTTCTTGAAACCACCACAATTTGCATATAAACCACCAAGATCATGTGGCTGTAGAGAACTCTACAACTGTGTGTCCCATGGGAGTTTTACTATGAGACTGACCACAGTAATATGTTGTTAAATACCTCAATGATCATATTTTTTTTTTCTTTTTTTCCTTTAGGCTTCAGATAGAACATGCAATTTTAAACAATTTTCTAATGTACTTCTATTATCAAATTTAAACAGCTCTTCACAACTGCACAATCATTTTTTCATACACCAAATGTGTATAAATAATTGTTTTTATTATAAAAAATTTACTTAAATTTACTTTGTTTTTATTATATAAAATGTTCAAATATAATATATATATGCCTAATAAATGTACCCCAAGTCTAAACACCCCTAATCTGCCCCCCTACACCGCCGCCACCTACATTAAACATGGTAACCCCTAAACCGCCACTCCCGGAGCCCACCGCCACTCTAATAAACTGATTAACCCCTAAACCGCCGCTCCCGGACCCCGCCGCCACCTACATAATACCTATTAACCCCTATCCTGCCCCCCCTATACCGCCGCCACCTATAATAAATTTATTAACCCCTATCCTGCCGATCCCATACCCTGCCGCAACTAAATAAATTGTTTAACCCCTAAACTGCCGCTCCCGGACCCCGCCGCCACCTATATTAAATTTATTAACCCCTAATCTGCCCCCCCCTACACCGTCGACACCTATAATAAATTTATTAACCCCTATCCTGCCCCCCCTATCCCGCCGCCATCTATATTAAACTAATTAACCCCTAAACATAAGTCTAACATTAACCCTAACACCCCCCTAACTTAAATATTATTTTAATAAATCTAAATAAAATTACTATTATTAACTAAATTAATCCTATTTAAAACTAAATACTTACCTATAAAATAAACCCTAAGATAGCTACAATATTACTAATAATTATATTGTAGCTATTTTAGGATTTTTTTTTTATTTTACAGGCAAATTTGAATTTATTTTAACTAGGCACAATAGCTATTAAATAGTTATTAACTATTTAATAGCTACCTAGTTAAAATAAAGACAAATTTACCTGTAAAATAAAAACTAACCTAAGTTACAATTACACCTAACACTACACTATCATTAACTAAATTATTCCTATTTAAAACTAAATACTTACCTGTAAAATAAACCCTAATATAGCTACAATATAACTAATAGTTACATTGTAGCTATCTTAGGATTTATATTTATTTTACAGGTAACTTTGTATTTATTTTAACTAGGTAGAATAGTTATTAAATAGTTATTAACTATTTAATAACTACCTAGCTAAAAGAAATACAAAATTACCTGTAAAATAAATCCTAACCTAAGTTACAATTAAACCTAACACTACACTATCATTAAATAAATTAAATTAATTAACTAGAAATACCTACAATTAAATACAATTAAATAAACTAACTAAAGTACAAAAAATAAAAAAATTTAAGTTACAAAAAATAAAAAAATATTACAAGATTTTTAAGCTAATTACACCTAATCTAAGCGCCCTAATAAAATAACAACAGCTCTATTAACTTACCAGCCCTTAAAAGGGCCTTTTGCGGGGCATGCCCCAAAGTATTCAGCTCTTTTGCATGTTAAAAAAAATACGGTTTAGGGGTTAAACAATTTATTTAGTTGCGGCGGGGTACGGGATCGGCAGGATAGGGGTTAATAAATTTATTATAGGTGGCGGCAGTATAGGGGGGGCAGGATAGGGGTTAATATGTATTATGTAGGTGGCGGCGGGGTCCGGGAGCGGCTGTTAAGGGGTTAATCAGTTTATTAGAGTGGCGGTGGGCTCCGGGAGCAGCAGTTTAGGGGTTAATACATTTATTATAATTGCGGCAGGGTCTAGGAGCGGCGGTTTAGGGGTTAATAACTTTATTTAGTTTAGTGTGGGTGCTTAGTGACAGCTTATCAATAAAGCTGTGAAAAAGCCGAAGAGCAGCGAGATCGGATGAGTGATAACTATCACAGTCCGCTGCTCATTGCCCCGTACTTGGTGCGCGGCTTTTTGACCGTTTTTTTGATAACTTAGGCGAGCGTATTCAGGTCCGCGGCGGCGATGGTAGGCAAGCTTAGGCGGGCGTATTGGGCCGGCGAAGGCAGGTAAGTAGACACGTTGATAACTAGAGCCCATTGTGTAATTTCTAATCATACAACGCTTAATAAAACTGGCCAGATCGGTACTGTTTTACCACAATGCGTTTCAGGGACACGCCCCTTTATCAGCACACCTAATGAAGGGGTGTGTGCCTAAAACGCGTTATGGAGAAGTCTGGCCAGGCTAGTGTTGTACTATTCTAAAAGTTTTTTTAGACATTTTTATTTAATAGTTTTATGTGTTGTATGATTAGCAAAGTAGTCCTTTGACTGTCTAGCCTGTTGAATGAAGGATTCAGCAACATTTTAATTTGTTTAGCACATATTTTATTAGGCATATTGTAAATGTATAATAAATACAAAAATCACAATAACGTGGTTAACACAGGAAATAATATAAACTAAAAATAAAATGTGCAGCAAAAACCACACACAAATAGTGATAATAATACAGACCAGTATGCAGGAATATATCCAAAGTGAAGAGTCTTTAATGGAAACAGTCCCACAAATACAAAAAGTTCAAACAATCTCCTAGATTACGAGTTTTGAGCGTTATTTCACTCTTCATAGCGCTGCCTTTATGAGTTACTGAAAAGCCTCCTTGTGCTGTGCGTTATGGTGTGTTAAGCTCTATACCGCACAAAAGCCAAGGACTGATTTGACATGCTTGTGCACGCTTTCCCCCTTAGACATCAATGGGGAGAAAGTGTTAGAAAAAAAACTAACAACTGAAGTGCGGAATAGCAAATCGCCGTAACGCAACCCCATTGATGTCTATGGGGAAAGGAAAGTTACATTTGAACCTAGCACCCTAACATAAACCCCAAGTCTAAACACCCCTAATTCTCCACTCCCAACATCGCTGCCATTAAATAAAAGCTATTGACCCCTAATCCGCCGCTCCCCAACATTACCACCACTAAATAAAGTTATTAACCCCTAAACCGCTGCCCCCCACATCGCAAAACACTAAATTAAACTATTAACTCCTAAACCTAACATCCCCTCATAACTTTAAATTAAAATTACAATATAACTATCTTAAAATAAATAAAAACTTATCTGTGAAATAAAGAAAAAAAGTTTAAACTATAAATTAACCTTACATTATTATTCTAATAAAATGAAAAAAACTGCCAATTAAAAAAATCTAAATGATAAATTTAAAAAACCTAACACTACTAAAAAATTTAAAAAAAATCTAAAAATGACAAAAATTAATAAACACTAAATTACGAAAAATAAAAAACACTAAGATTACAAAAAATAATAAACAAAATTATCAAAAATAAAAAGCCCCCCAAAATAAAAACACCCCCTAACCTACAATAAACTACCAATAGCCCCTAAAAGGGCCTTTTGTAGGGCATTGCCCTAAGTTAAACAGCTAATTTTCCTGTAAAAAATATATAAAGTCAAACCGACAGTAAAACCCACCACTCAAATAACCAACCTCCCACAATAAAAAACCTAGCTCTAAAAAAAAACCCTGATTTGAACAGCCAATAGAGTAGCCCTCATCCTATTGGCTGATTTGAATTTGAAGAATCAAATCAGCCAATAGGAATGCAAGGTACGCCATTTTGAAACAGGTACCTTGTGTTTGTGTTAACATAGTAGATAAGGTTGAAAAAAGACCGAAGTCCATCAAGTTCAACCTATACAAATTTAAAATACTTACAAAAAGCTGCTGTTAAGCTTAAATAACCGCACTAAAAGGTGACCCATTTAATGCTAGCAATCATATCCATGAATTTTGTTTATATAAGCCAGACTATTTTTAAATGTATCTAGGGTATTGGCATTCACTACCTCCTTTGGTAATGAGTTCAACAATTTTATTGCTCTTACAGTGAAAAAACGTTTCCGTTGCAGGAGATTAAATCTCCTTTCCTCCAACCTTAAATTGTGACCTCTTGTCAGAAACAATTTTCTTGTAATAAACAGAGCTTCTGCCATCTCTATATATGGGCCTTGAATATATTTATATAAAGTAATCATGTCACCTCTCAAGCGCCTTTTTTTCTAAAGAAAAGAGACCCAGTTTGGCTAGCCTCTCCTCATAGGTTAAATTCTCCAATCCCCTTATTAGCTTTGTGGCCCTTCTCTAAACGTTTTCTAGATGTGCAATATCTTTTATTGCGATCGGTCCCCAGAACTGCACTCCATACTCAAAGTGAGGTTCTTTTTCAGGGCTTTATATAGTGACAGAATTATGCTTTCCTCCCTTGAATCAATGCCTCTTTTAATACATGCTAGTATCTTATTAGCCTTTGAAGCTGCTGCCCTTCATTGTGCACCCTTCTTTAGCTTGTTATCTATTACTACTCCCAAATCCCTTCCCTCCTCTATTTGGCTAAGTCTTGTCCCATTTAAAAATTACGTTGCCTGCTTATTTTTAATTCCAAAATGTAGAACCTTGCATTTTCCTGTATTAAATCTCATTTTCCATTTACTTGCCCATACTTCTAATTTTTGCAGATCTCTTTGTAATGAAAGTTCATCCTGCTCTGACCTAATGACCTTACTTAACTTAGTATCATTTGCTAAAATAGAGATGTCGCTATTTAATCCTTGCTCCAAGTCATTTATACAAATATTAAAAAGAACAGGGCCCAGTACTGATTCCTGGGGGACTCCACTGATTACCTTTGTCCAATCGGAGTATGATCCATTTACTACTACTCGTTGCTCCCTATCTTTTAGCCGGTTATTTATTCATGAGCTAACATTTTCAGCTATTCCCAGTCCCTTAATTTTGAGCATTAATCTCTCATGTGGCACTGTATCAAATGCCTTTGCAAAATCTAAGTATATCATATCAACTGATTCCCCTTTATCTATATTTTTACTTACTTCCTCGTAGAATCTAATTAGATTAGTTTGACATGACTATTTCTCCTAAAACCATGCTGATTAGAACTCATAATCTTGTTTACACGAATATGCTTGTAATATAATCCCTTATAATCCCTTTAAAATATCTTCCCCACTATTGATTTCAGACAAACTGGTCTATAGCTTCCTGGATCATCCCTGCTTCCCTTTTTGAAGAGTGGCACCACATCAGCTTTACGCCAATCCTGGGGTACCATGCCTGAGGATAATGAGTCTTGAAAAATTATGAGTAGTGGTTTGTCTATAATTATTATTATTATCGGTTATTTGTAGAGTGCCAACAGATTCCACAGCGCTATAAACAAAGGCGGAGTACAACAAAACAATTATCGGGATCTAATGGGTACAGGGCCCTGCCAAGAGTTGCACTGTTGTAGTCAGCTCTTAAGAAGGTGATCTACAAACAGCTAGACTCTTAGGCTTACATGCTAAGGGGGTTCAGGGGATAGCAATGGAGGAGAGGAACTGGTATAAAGAAAGGTTAGCGTAGGTTGTATGCATCCCTGAACAGTAGAGTCTTTAGGGAGTACTTGATGCTTTTAAAACTAGAAGAGAGTCTTGTGGAGTGAGGCAGAGAGTTCCACAAGATGGGAGCCAGTCTGGAGAAGTCCTGTAAACGGGAGTGTGATGAGGTGACAAGAGAGGAGGAGAGTAGGAGTTTGTGAGCAGAGCAAAGGGGACGGGAGGGAGGGTATCTGGAGACAAGGTCTGAGATATAGGGGGGATCAGTGCAGTTGAGGGCTTTGTATGTCAGAATGAGAATTTTGTGTTTGATCCTAGATGCAAGAGGAAGCCAGTGAAAGGATTGGCAGAGAGGTGCAGCAGATGAAGAGCGACGTGTAAGGAAGATGAGTCTGGCAGAGGCATTCATTATGGATTGTAAAGGAGCTAGGCGGCAGGTGGGGAGACCAGAGAGGACAGAGTTGCAGTAATCGAGGCGGGAAAGAATGAGAGAGTGGATTAAAATCTTAGTTGTGTCTTGTGTAAGGAAGTGTCTAATTTTAGAGATGTTTTTAAGGTGGAAGCGGCAGGCTTTAGCCAATGACTGAATGTGAGGAGTGAAAGAAAGATCTGAGTCAAATGTGACCCCGAGACATTGGGCATGCGGGGTAGGGGTAATGATGGAGTTGTCGATAGTTATAGAGAGATTGGGGGTGGAGAGTTTAGAAGAAGGGGGGAAAATAAGGAGCTCAGTTTTGGAGACATTTAGCTTGAGGTAGTGAGAGAACATCCAGTTAGAGATGTGAGAGAGACAGTTAGTGACACGGGTTAGCAAGGAAGGAGATAGGTCTGGTGCAGAGAAGTAGATTTGGGTGTCGTCGGCATACAAATGATATTGTAAACCGTGGGACTTTATTAGGGAACCTAGTGATGACGTGTAGATTGAGAAGAGAAGGGGACCGTGGACAGAGCCTTGCGGTACTCTGACAGAAAGTGGTGACGGGGCAGAGGAGGCCCCAGAGAAGGCTACACTAAAGGTACGGTTTGACAGGTAGGAAGAGAGCCACGAGAGGGATGTGTCACAGATGCCGAAGGATTGTAGGGTTTGGAGCAAAAGAGGGTGGTCAACAGTGTCAACGGCTGCGGACAGATCAAGGAGGATAAGCAGAGAGAAGTGGCCTTTTGATTTTGCTGTAAGTAGGTCATTGGTAACCTTAACAATTGCTGTCTCTGTGGAGTGATGGGGATGAAATCCAGATTGCAATGGGTCAAGGAGGGAGTTTATTGTAAGGAAATGGGATAGGCGTGCATAAGCTAGTTTTTCGAGAAGCTTTGATGCAAGAGGGAGGAGGGAAATAGGGCAGTAGTTGGATGGGGAGGTAGGATCAAGGGAAGGTTTTTTGAGGATAGGTGTGACCAGTGCATGTTTCAACGATGAGGGAAATATACTGGTGCTAAGGGAGAGGTTGAAAGTGTGTGTGAGTATAGGGGTAAGGGTGGCAGAGAGGGAGGAGCGTAGCTGTGAGGGGATAGGGTCAAGGGGACAGGTAGTGAGGTGAGAGTGCAGTATAAGTGCTGAAACGTCTTCCTCAGTAACAGGGAGAATGAGCTAAGTTTAAGGTTATGTGGGTTGTGGTTGATTGAGAGCATTTGAGGGGGTGAGAGAATGGAATTATGTTGAGAGCTGATTTCATTTCTGATGGAGTCGATTTTGTTATTGAAGTTGTTGGCAAAGTCTTGAGCTAACAGAGAAGTTGTATTAGGAGGTGGGGGAGGGCGGAGAAGAGTATTGAAAGTGGAGAACAAACGTTTTGGGTTTGAAGAAAGATTAGAGATAAGAGTAGAGAAGTAGTGTTGCTTATGGAAATTAAGGGCAGAGTAGTAGGAGTTCAAGATAAATATAACAGTGCTAAGTTCCCTTAACACCCTTGGGTGTATTCCATCTGGGCCTGGAGTTTTATTTACCTTAAAAATATCCAGTTGTTCCTGATATCCTCTAAACATAACCCAGTTAATGGCATGGACTGGCATGTTCTATTTTGTTCTAAAGTATCATCCAATGGTTCCTCTCTTGTGTATACTGAAGAAAAAAACTGGTTTAGTACCTTAGCCTTCTCCCTGTCATTATTTATCACGCTACCCTCCATGCATTTTAATGTACCTATATTGTCCTTCTTAGATTTTTTTTCTATTTATGTACTTAAAGAACCTTTTAGGGTTAGACTTGGAATCATTTGCAATTCATTTTTCATTTTCAATTTTGGCTAATTTGATTGCTTTTTTTCATGCTTTGTTACATTCCTTATAAATATGGAATGTTGAGTCTGTACTATTTTCTTTGAATAATTTAAATGCCCTACATTTTTCCTAATTTCTCTTAACACATTTTTATTTAGCAACATTGGCTTTGATTTTTTTATTTTTTTTTTATTTTATTTCTTTATTGAAAGTTTCAGACATAACAAAATTCAAAAATCCATGAGTTCCAATATTTCTATTAAATCGACTCCCTTCTTGACAGAAAGTCTAATGCTATCATACAACCATACCTTGCATAGATTTACCGGCTTAATATTAGTCCTTTTATAGAGTCCTTCTTTCATCTGAACTTCCCATGTTTCTTAACAGAGTATTGTTCAATAACAATTAACAAACAACAATTAAACTAGTTTTAACAATAACAAACAACTTGCAGACTTTAAATCATTCTTATGCAACAAAAAATGGGAAGAAAGTATCGTGCCAACCTGCTTGTAGGGTTCATTTTAATCTTCACATCCTGACTTAAAGGAAATTTATATTTATAATTAGCCATCTCTTTATTTTCTTGTTAAGTACCCACATATGATTCCCAATAAAACATCATATTATGAAACATTGTCAATCTGTTTGTTTTTAGATAGAAGTATCTCTCTAGCATTAGGGCTCCCCCGACCTTCTCCTTCCAAGACTCAATTGTGGGAACCTCATTAGATCTCCACTTAGAGGCTATAAGCTGTTTTGCTGTGTTCAGCATAATGTGTATGACATTTCTCTTAATAACACATTGAACTTCTTTCAACACATTAAATAGGCATACCAGTGGGTCAGAAGCTAAATTACAGGACAATGCACCGTTTATTTCTTCAGTTATTTGTTCCCAAAAAGTTTTTATCTTTTCACACGACCACCAAATGTGGCCCATGTTGCCCACTCCTTGTCTGCATCTCCAACATTTCTCATTGGCAGATGGAAATAGATGTTTCATTCTATTTGGTGTCATGTACCAACGGAAAAGTATTTTATAATTTGTTTCTAAGGCAAATGTTGTATGGGCAGAGAAAGCTATGCCACGAAAAATCTCGTCCCAGACCTTTGGGCTCTTAGCCCCTAGTATTTCCCTCTCCCACCCTTTTGTGAAGTTATGTGGTTTTGGGGCTGTTGCCTTAATTAATAATTTGTAAGTGGCAGAGACTATCCCTTTCTGTGGTATAGTGGAAATGCACATCTGTTCTAGAGGTGTTAGCTGTCTCAACAAGTTACCCCTGTCTCTATGTGTCATTATATAGTGATTTACCTGATGGTATCTAAACCATTGGTCAAAGAAACCCTCTCCCACTGAAACCAAGGTGAGCGCGGTGTAGCTGCATCCGGAACCGGAACCGGCAAATACGAAAGTCACACCAAGTCCTCCAATGAGAAAGGCTGAGAGAGTGCCGTAGCCAGCGATATGACTCAGGATCGCCCAAAGGTAAAATTAGGAAAGAGAGCGGCAGGCACTACAAAAACCAAGCGGGCTCACACTAAAGTTTGAAAAATCAAAAAAAACTTTAATGTAAGTTATCTCAAAAGTATACAGATAAGGCAGGACACAAGTACAGGGGGGTGAAAAAAGTGTGACAAGGAAGGCCTGACGCGTTTCGCGCCCCCTAGTGGCGCTTAATCATAGGCTACAGCACTAGGTAAGAGATACCTATTTAAAGGGAAAACCATTAACCCTAAATGTGCAAAAAAAAAATTATTTAAAAAACATTATAAATTGTTAAAAACATTGGCACACTTACAGTGGGAATAATATACAAAGTTGTATATATATATACAGGTTTCTATAATACAGCAAGCAACAAGGTTTGAACTTAGACTGCCTGAATTAAAAGATGATAATGGATGTTAATATACGGAGAGGAGTTTAGTAAGAACTAGTATACTGTATGCTTATTAACTGATATGGTCAATTTGCTTAATTTTGATAATGAAGACAGGCAATGAAAAAAGCAGTATATAGATAATAAACTATATTATATGTATATCCAACAGAACTTAATTGTCTATTAGGTAATTCACATCACATTCTTTGTTCATTCCAAAGGGTTGACGTGTATTTAGCTTTATTATCCAAAATATTTCCTTTTTGTCTAGTATATGTTGTCTATTACCTCCTCTAATAGGAATTCTGGCTATGTCTATAATTTGAACGGACATATCTGCCAAATGTGTGAAATGTAAACCATTAAAATGACTTGCTACTGCAGAGTCCTTACAATAGTTTTTGACATCTCTCATATGTTCTCCAAATCTTGTTCTGACTTCACGTGAGGTTTTTCCCACGTACTGACATTTACAAATATTACAAGTCAGAAGATAAATAGCAAACTTAGTTTTGCAATTAGCATAAAAATCTATAACATATTTCTTATGATCTACACTAGAGGAGAATTGAGTGCCTTTAATAAGGTTAGGGCAAGTATGACAATCCCTACTACCACATTTGTAAACACCCTTTCTAGATAGCCAATCCCCTGACGGGATACTTTTTGTGTCCAGGACCAAACTGGGAGAAAGTACCTTCCCCAGTGTCTTAGGTTTTTTTGGGACAAACCTGAAATTTTTTACCAGAGGTTTAAGGATATCATCTCCCAGTAATAAATGGGAATGTTTCTTTAAGATTTTGACCACAGCATTGTAATGCATTGAGTATTCTGTGGTGAAAATAATACTCTCATTAGTGCCCAATTTAGACTCATTTTTGTTGTTAATAGGTTTATTCTTATACTTTTTTACTGCCAGTCTCGATTGTTCAAGTTTTCTTGGATTGTAACCTCTCTTAATTAACCTCTCTTTCAATTCTAGAGACTGTGTTTCATATATGAAACACAGTCTCTAGAATTGAAAGAGAGGTTAATTAAGAGAGGTTACAATCCAAGAAAACTTGAACAATCGAGACTGGCAGTAAAAAAGTATAAGAATAAACCTATTAACAACAAAAATGAGTCTAAATTGGGCACTAATGAGAGTATTATTTTCACCACAGAATACTCAATGCATTACAATGCTGTGGTCAAAATCTTAAAGAAACATTCCCATTTATTACTGGGAGATGATATCCTTAAACCTCTGGTAAAAAATTTCAGGTTTGTCCCAAAAAAACCTAAGACACTGGGGAAGGTACTTTCTCCCAGTTTGGTCCTGGACACAAAAAGTATCCCGTCAGGGGATTGGCTATCTAGAAAGGGTGTTTACAAATGTGGTAGTAGGGATTGTCATACTTGCCCTAACCTTATTAAAGGCACTCAATTCTCCTCTAGTGTAGATCATAAGAAATATGTTATAGATTTTTATGCTAATTGCAAAACTAAGTTTTCTATTTATCTTCTGACTTGTAATATTTGTAAATGTCAGTACGTGGGAAAAACCTCACGTGAAGTCAGAACAAGATTTGGAGAACATATGAGAGATGTCAAAAACTATTGTAAGGACTCTGCAGTAGCAAGTCATTTTAATGGTTTACATTTCACACATTTGGCAGATATGTCCGTTCAAATTATAGACATAGCCAGAATTCCTATTAGAGGAGGTAATAGACAACATATACTAGACAAAAAGGAAATATTTTGGATAATAAAGCTAAATACACGTCAACCCTTTGGAATGAACAAAGAATGTGATGTGAATTACCTAATAGACAATTAAGTTCTGTTGGATATACATATAATATAGTTTATTATCTATATACTGCTTTTTTCATTGCCTGTCTTCATTATCAAAATTAAGCAAATTGACCATATCAGTTAATAAGCATACAGTATACTAGTTCTTACTAAACTCCTCTCCGTATATTAACATCCATTATCATCTTTTAATTCAGGCAGTCTAAGTTCAAACCTTGTTGCTTGCTGTATTATAGAAACCTGTATATATATATACAACTTTGTATATTATTCCCACTGTAAGTGTGCCAATGTTTTTAACAATTTATAATGTTTTTTAAATAATTTTTTTTTTGCACATTTAGGGTTAATGGTTTTCCCTTTAAATAGGTATCTCTTACCTAGTGCTGTAGCCTATGATTAAGCGCCACTAGGGGGCGCGAAACGCGTCAGGCCTTCCTTGTCACACTTTTTTCACCCCCCTGTACTTGTGTCCTGCCTTATCTGTATACTTTTGAGATAACTTACATTAAAGTTTTTTTTTATTTTTCAAACTTTAGTGTGAGCCCGCTTGGTTTTTGTAGTGCCTGCCGCTCTCTTTCCTAATTAAACCCTCTCCCACCTCTTGTAATTCAGACCTCTGAATCATTTTCCCTGATCTAGTTATGAGAGTAATGGGAATATGATCTTTCAAGCTGTGAATTCTGTGTGGGAGATGTCCCTGTCCTTCTGGAAACTCAGGATCCATCAAGACTGGGGTTAGGGGAGAGTAGGTGCTAGAGATGCCTCCACAGCTATCACGTATTTGTTTCCAGTCTGAGAGGGAATTTGAAACTGTTTGTGTGGTGTTGGTCTGTATCTTAGATAGTAAATTGGGTGACCAACAGGCCCCCCCTAGTTGTGGCACATTACTAATGTCGCATTCTATTTGGATCCAGTGCTTTGGTTCTTCTGAATTATGTCTGCACCATTCCACTATTCTCTGTAGTGAAATGGCCCATTTGTAAAGTATTATATTGGGTACTCCTAGGCCCCCCATACTCTTATTAGCATATAAAGATAGTTTATTTACCCGTGCCGTTTTTTTTTTCCATATAAAATTGAGTATCACTCTTTGTATTTTTTGTAGGTATACTTGGGTATGAGGGAGTGGTAACGTCTGTAAAATGTACAGAATTTTAGGCAACAATACCATTTTTACTGTGCTTACTCTCCCTATCCAGGAAATAATTTTAGATAGCCACGAAGAGGCCTGGTTAGAAATATTAGTCAGTAATTTAGAGTAATTATAAGTGCGAATTAATTCTAAATTATGCATCAAGTATATACCTAAGTATTTAATATGTCTCTGTTGGATTGCAAAAGGGCTGTTCTTTTTAATGTTGATTAGTTCTACTTGGGATATATGTAAGGGTAACAATTCTGAGTTGCTAGGGTTTACTAGAAAATTTGATACGCTTCCATAGTCTAGCATCTCTGATTGCACCGCGGAGAGAGATTCCAAAGGACATGATAAAAACAATAAAACGTTGTCTGCGAACATAGATAATTTGTATTCTCTATTTTTATTAGTTATGCCCTTTATGTTATCATTTAATCTAATTCTGCTAGCCAATGTTTCTAGGGAAAGGATAAATAAGAGCGGGGAAAGCGGGCATCCCTGACGCGTGCCATTTCGAATTTCAAATTGTTCTGAAAGAGTACCATTTATTCTAATTTGGGCCGTGGGAAAGGAGTATAGGGCCATGATTTTATTTATAAATGGGAGAGGGAAGTTAAATTTATTTAAGGTTGTCTGTAGAAAGGTCCAATCTAATCTATCGAACGCTTTCTCAACATCTGTGGAAAGTAGTATTGAAGGAATTTTGTTGGTATTTATATATTCTAAGATATTTAGTAATTTGACGGTGTTATCCTTTGCCTCACTCCGCGGTACAAAACCCACCTGATCCAGTGAGATCAAAGTTGGAAGTAGTCTATTAAGTCTAGATGCCAACACCTTGGCTAATATTTTCAGATCTATATTCAGTAAGGATATAGGTCTATAGTTCGCTGGGGTGTCGGGTTTCTTGCCCGGCTTGGGGAGAACCATGATATAGGCCTGTAACATAGTATCCAGTAGTGTACCTCCATTATCTATTTGGCTAAATGTATTTAATAAATGAGGGGTCAATATACGGGAGAATATTTTGTAATAGGAACCAGAGAATCCATCTGGTCCCGGTGCCTTTTCTGGTTTTAGTGATTTAATAGCTACTGTAATCTCCTTATGACTTATGGGTGCTTGTAACATCTCTCTATCTACCTCAGACACTTCCGGGACTTGGACGGTTTCTAAATAATCCAGACATTTAATCTCATGATCCAAGCTAGTTCTCCTGGGATAAAGGTTATATAGAGCATGGTAATAATTCTTAAAGGTGTCAGCTATTTTTTTAGTGTCCTCTACTCTCTCCCCTGAGGTTTTTTTTATAGAGTGTATGTACGTTTTTGTTTGCCTAGATTTAAGTAGCCTAGCTAGTTGACGTCCTGGTTTGTTGGCTTCAGAATAATATTTCTGCTTAAGTTTAAATGCAGTCGACTGAGCTTTTATATGAAGGTGTGACTGCATCTTGGCTCTATAGAATTTCAATTTTTGGAAGATCCTATCATCTTGTGGATGTAGTTTATGTAAGTAGTCTAGTTGTTCAATCTCTTTAGCAATGTGTTTATATTCCTCTCTTAATAGTTTATGTTTGTTAGCCCTAATCTTGATTAGTGAACCCCTTATAAAGCTCTTGTGGGCTTCCCACACCATGGCTGGCGCTATGTCCCCCTTGACATTATGAACAAAAAATTCTTGAATTTCTTTTTCTAGTGTCTCACATATCGCTGGATCTAAAAGTAATGTCTCGTCGAGTCTCCAGTTAAAATCCCTTATCGGTGCTGAGGGCCAAGCAACGGAGCATCTGACCATGGAGTGGTCTGACCACGCCGTGTGTGTGATGTTTGAATGTGTAGCATTAGATAATGTTAAATGGTCTAATAAAATGAAGTCAATTCTCGAATAGGATTTATTGGGATTAGAAAAAAATGTATAGTCCCTTTTGTCGGGATTAGCTACTCTCCAAGGATCGTGTAGGCCAAATGCTCTTAAAAAATGCCATAATGACTTCGATGTGTTCTTTGCAATGTGTATATTGGTGTTTGAGCTGTCTAAAGAAGGGGTGATTGGTATTTTAAAGTCTCCCATCACTATTAGTTGTCCTTTCTGTATATCCCTCAGAAGGGGAATTATGGATTTGAAAAAACTGGCTTGTTTATGATTGGGTGCATAAATATTTACTATTGTTACTATTTTGTTATATAGGAGACCACTAATGGCGAGGAATCTACCCTCCCCGTCTTTTTTCTGTTCTATCAATTTAAATGGGATAGTTCTGTGTATTAGAATGCTCACACCATTAATCTTTTTTTTGCTATGTGCACTATGATAGTGTTGAGAAAAGCCACTATGCAAATATTTAGACATAGATCCCCTTTTAAAGTGGGTTTCTTGTAATCCTATAATGTCCCCTCCTTTTTGTCCTAAATCTCTGAGAGCTAGTGATCTCTTATGAGGAGCATTAAAGCCTTTTACATTTTGTGTAATAAATTGGATACTTGTAACAGTCATTTAATTACCTTTGTCTCTACTCCTCCGCTCCGGCATGACACTTTACCTGAATATATAATGAAGTGAATCTGCAAGATAACTCCTAACAAAAATCTAACAACATAATCTATATCAACACATAGAACTTTTAACTTAATAACATAATAACAATTGTAGGGGAATATGGCTAATAAAATTCCAACCGGAATCTACTCAGCCCACTTATTGTTACTTATATAAGTTTCCTTCCATTCAACTTTCTTTACCTTTAATTGGTGTTTTAACTAAGCAGACCAAACAGTTGGCACATGAACAGTTACACTAAACACACTAAAGGCACCCCATCAAGATGAAAAATATCTAGCCACCCTTTAATGACCTTTTGTGCCCTAATGGGTATTGTCACATAGTAATCAATATTCATTTGACTTGTGAAATATAAATCAAACTTTTTCACACATGCACACATTTCTGGAGTATAACACTCACTCCACCACTGGTCTTACCACTGGAACAAATTGTCTTGTGTCAGTCTTTATCAGCCCATTTGGGCCCCAGAGTTCAGTGAGGAATGATGTGTCGTTTTCTTGGGCTTGACCGTCTGCCATTCTCTGCGTTGGGGCAGAGGAGCAGAATGGAGATTAGACGAAGCGGTGGTATCTTGCCCTGGTTCTGATTCTCCAGTAGGAGGTGGAATTTCTAGCTTCTTACAGAAGTCCCCAATTTCTGAAGGTGATGAACATAATGCCCTCCTGTTTTTCCAAATTGCTATTAGATGAAAAGGATGACCCCATCTATAGTTGATATTCCTGGTTTGCAAATGTTTTGTAAGTGGTGAGAGTTCTTTCCTCCTGAGGAGGGTCCTAGTGGACAGGTCAGCAAAGAACTGCAGGATGGATCCATCTTTCTGTATCAGGCGTTTCTCTCTTGCTGCTGTCATGATGCTCTCCTTTATTTGATAGCTGTTGATCCTCGCTATCACGTCCCTGGGAGGTGCTGCCTCTGGGGGTTTAGGCCTCAAGGCTCTGTGAGCTCTATCTATGACCACTTCCTGTGTGTCAGATGAATTTATTAGGGATGAGAACAAGGATTGCAAATATTCTTGTAGGTTAGTGTTTTCTATGATCTCAGGGATACCTCAAATCCTTATGTTATGTCGTCGGGAGCGATTTTCCAAATCCTCCAATTTGTCTTCTAGTTGCAAAATCACCTTGTCTTGGTGTTCCATATGGTCGCTCACTTTGGTCAGGTCCAAGGAATGAGCTTGTGCGGTTTCCTCTAGGCCATCTACCCTATTTCCTATCTCCCCGAGATCTCTTTTAAGGTCTGCAATTTCTTCTTTTATGCATTGTTTAACTTGCACAATTAGAGTTGAAAAATCTTTTTTTGATGGGATGGAGGATAACACCTTTTTTGATATTGTTACCATGTCACCTTCATCTTCAGATTCTGATTCTGACAGCCTAGAGGAAGGTTGCTGTCTTAACGATATTTGGGTCATGTCTTTAGATAATGGCAGGGGAGTAGCTTTAAAATATTCATCCACAGTTGGTGTCGTAGAACCCCCCCCCCCCTTTGCCTGATTTCCCTTTCTGTATAGCTTTCCTAGGGGACATCGTCCGTTATTTCTAGAGGGGTCTTTAGAATAGACAGAAGTGGAAAGTATTGCTCCAGCAGCAGCTTCCGTGCTGTTGCTCAGTGATAATTTGCCCCTTCTCCTCTGTGGTTACCAGAAGTGAGACCTTGGGCTAGCTCACACGTGATATACACTTATGTTGGTTAAACTGTTCTGGCACTTCATATACTCTTAATTATCTCTATGCATTTAGTGAGATCTGTGTGAGTGATTTACCCCTTTTTATAGTTTTCCTCGTAGTTAGTACTTCTGCCCCGTCTGCTAAAGATGGAGACCTATTTTCAGTAAGAGGGACGTGATATAGCAGCTGTGGGTTAGTTTGGTGAGAAGTGAAAGGTTTTTATGTAATTTCTACAATTTTGCTTCTACTTGTCAACTTAGGACTGCAGTGTCAGCTACCAATCATTCCTCAGCCTGCTATTTAATTATACAGCAAAACACATTATCACCGCTGGTAGAACAAGCCACATGCTGTCTGATTAAAACTTGATCTGTGTAGAGTGCTTTACGTGTAATCATTGCTGTGCTGAGCCAAGGGATTTCTCTCTGTCTATTAAAGCAAAGTGTCCCAACTTTTATATGCATATCGGGTTAACCAGCATTGGAGATCCAAACTGCACAGATGCCACCCGCACTGAACTAGGTATTCCAGATGCCTGTTGAAATACATTTTGTGTGTAGGGGCTCCGAAACAATATAGCAAGCAGAGCGGCATTTATTGTAGTGCGTATGTTTGTCTAAGATGGCGCCCGGCACTGTTATGTGGATTTGACTCCGCGTGAGCACACTATCTAGCAGTCCCAATTAAAGACTTTATCTCTCTTGTATGGCACTTTTTATTCAATGTGGGGTTGCCTGAGGTTAAAGCTTATTGCTGTATAGTACTCACTAACATTTGTTGTGCCGGTGGCTAAAGTTGATCTCGGGAGCCAAAGTGGATGACCTTTGCTGAATTTTCAATTCTCCCCATGGTCAGCGCACCATCCGGATTACAGGGGTATTAATGTTTGGGCTGAAACAGGTGTTTTAAAGGTGATGGAAATATCTTTGTGGGCTAACGCTCCGGAGCTCACCTAAAGTGCGGCCATCTTCTCCAAGCGCCGGCTCCGCCCCCCTTGATTTTTTATTTTTATAACCATATGGTATTTGTTGATATGTATATTTATTTAACAAAGTTTTAAATATTATCCATTTATCCTCTGTATTTTTATTAAAGAATACATTGTCCCAAGTTATATTATTTAACCCCTTAACGACCAACGACTTATGGGGTACGCCCTGCAAAAAAATGCAGTTAATGACCAAGAACGTACCCCATACGTTGTTGGTCTTTGAAAGCAGTGGAAGCGATCCTGAGAGCTTCCAGCTGCTTTCATGTTATTGCAGTGATGCCACAATATTGAGGCATCCTGCAATAACTGTTTTTAGCCATCCGATGCAGAGAGAGCCACTCTGTGGCCCTCTCTGCATCGGCTATCGATGGCCGTTATCGTTGGTGGGTGGGAGCTCATCCAGGGAGGCGGGTGGGCAGTCATTGGTGGAGGAGGGATCTTGTGCGGGTGCATGCGCGTGCACGGACGCGCGCGTGCACGAAAGCCGTGCACGCGCTTGCACGGACGCGCGCGTGCTTGAGAGATCTGTTTCAGCATCAATATGCTGTAGATCTGGAGGGTGGGAGAGAGGACTGGGGAGGGTGGGATTTTAACATCAAGGCATCTGGGAGAGGGTGGGGGGCAGCTACACTACAGAAATAAAGAACATATTTAATAAAATAAAAAAATTAAAATGCATTATTATTTTTCAAACTGGGTACTGGCAGACAGCTGCCAGTACCCAATATGCTGCACAATAAAGGCAGAGGGGGGGGGGGGGGGGGTTAATGAGCTGTTTGGGGGGGGATCAGGGAGGTTGGGGGCTAAGGGGGGTCCTACACAGCAGAAGAATTTTTTTTTTTTTTTTTAAACCTAAAACCCCCCAAAAAACTTTTATTTTAGTACTGGCAGACTTTCTGCCAGTACTTAAGATGGCGGGGACAATTGTCGGGTGGGGGAGGGAAGGGAGCTGTTTGGGAGGGATCAGGGGGTGGGATGTGTCTAGTGGGAGGCTGATCTCTACACTAAAGCTAAAATTAACCCTGCAAGCTCCCTACAAGCTACCTAATTAACTCCTTCACTGCTAGACATCATATACGTGTGATGCGCAGCGGCATTTAGCGACCTTCTAACTACCAAAAAGCAACGTCAAAGCCATATATGTCTGCTATTTCTGAACAAAGGGGATCCCAGAGAAGCATTTACAACAATTTGTGCCATAATTGCACAAGCTGTTTATAAATAATTTCAGTGAGAAACCTAAAATTGTGAAATATTTAAAGTTTTTTTTAATTTGATCGCATTTGGCGGTGAAATGGTGGCTTGAAATATACCAAAATGGGCCTAGATCAATACTTGGGGTTGTTTACTACACTACACTAAAGCTAAAATTAACCCTACAAGCTCCCTACATGCTCCCTAATTAACCCCTTCACTGCTGCGCATAATACACGTGTGGTGCGCAGTGGCATTTAGCGGCCTTCGAATTACCAAAAAGCAACGTAAAAGCCATATATGTCTGCTATTTCTGAACAATGGGGATCCCAGAGAAGCATTTAAAACCATTTGTGCAATAATTGCACAAGCTGTTTGTAAATAATTTCAGTGAGAAACCTAAAGTTTGTGAAAAAATTTGTGAAAAAGTGAAATTTTTTTTTTATTTGATCGCATTTGGCGGTGAAATGGTGGCATAAAATATACCAAAATGGGCCTAGATCAATACTTTGGGATGTCTTCTAAAAAAATATATATATATATACATGTCAAGGGATATTCAGGGATTCCTGAAAGATATCAGTGTCCCAATGTAACTAGCGCTAATTTTGAAAAAAAGTGGTTTGGAAATAGCAAAGTGCTACTTTTATTTAGTGCCCTATAACTTACAAAAAAAGCAAAGAACATGTAAACATTGGGTATTTCTAAACTCAGGACAAAATTTAGAAACTATTTAGCATGGGTGTTTTTTGGTGGTTGCAGATGTGCAACAGATTTTGGGGGTCAAAGTTTGAAAACATTTTTTTTTCCATTTTTTCCTCTTATTTTATAATTTTTTTAATAGTAAATTATAAGATATGATGAAAATAATGGTATCTTTAGAAAGTCCATTTAATGGCGAGAAAAACGGTATATAATATGTGTGGGTACAGTAAATGAGTAAGAGGAAAATTACAGCTAAACACAAACACCGCAGAAATGTAAAAATAGCCTTGGTCCCAAACGGTCAACAAATGGAAAAGTGCTCTGGTCACTAAGGGGTTAATGATTTCCTTAAATCGTTGAATTTTGCTTTCTTAAAATAAAAGTCTTAGTTAAACCTTTACGACAATGCTTATGAAAAGAGATTTCAAATGTGACCATGTTATGATCACTGTTACCCAAATGTTCTTTGACTTCTATGTTTGATATTATATCTGTATTGTTTAATAGCACTAAATCTAATATAGCGTTACTCCTAGTTAGCTCCTCTATTAATTGTGACAAGAAGTTATCCCTGAGAACATTTAAAAATCTATCCCCCTTAGCTGAATTACTAGTTTCATTGGCCCAGTTTATATCAGGGTAGTTAAAATATCCCATAATAACAGCACTGCTATTAGCAGCCTTGCCTATTTGGATTAGTAGGTGAGTTTCCTCCAGGTCACTAATGTTGGGGGGCTTGTAGCATGTTCCTAGTAATATTTTTTTAGGATTTTTCCCCCCACTCTTTATTTCAACCCACAGGGTCTCTACATTGTCACTTATCAAATATCTTCCCTTATTGTAGGTTTAAGATTAGGTTTAATAAACAAAATAAATAATGTATATGACTGCGCCTGGATAAAGTAACCATGCTCACTAAAAGGGAACTTCCTAACAAAAAGCCCAAGAAGACAGAGAATGAAAAGAACAAATTAGGAGCGCCAAGGGTTTAAGTTTACTAATCAAGATGGAACCAATGTCTGTGCTCAGGAAGATGATTCCCTTATTCACTCCAGTTACATCGATACCTGATATTATTATTATCGGTTATTTGTAGAGCTCCAACAGATTGCGCAGCGCTAATATCTCTCAGTGCTCTGGCCGTGTCCAGCAGCAGCTGCACAGGAAGTAAATGGGAGGGGAACCAAAGTAGTCTAGCTGTAGACTGGAGCTCCACTCTAGACAGGAAACATGTGACCTCCCCTGACTCTAGACAAGAAACGTGACCCCAAGGTGATGTTTCCTGTCTAGAGTCAGTGGAGGTCACATGAGCACATGAGAACAGAGCACTGAGAGATATTAGCGCTGCGCAATCTGTTGGAGCTCTACAAATAACCGATAATAATAATAATATCAGGTATTGATGTAACTGGAGTGAATAAGGGAATCATCTTCCTGAGCACAGACATTGGAGCCTTTTATCAGCATGAACTCATATGTTTTAGGTTGGGCAAGTTTAGGCTTACTGATCCTATGAGACCCACCCCTACAGGACGGCACCGTAGCACCACTTAGGACACTCTTAAGGATACAGACCCCATTCAGGACTTCACACCTTGTCTATTTGGATGTTTTGGATTATCCATCCCCTTTTTTCACTTTCACTTTTTTCGCCTCAGGAGCGGCGCTTATTTATAAGCACAGGCTTTATTGTTGCTACCCGGGTATTATCGTCATTTTTTGTACCATAATTATATCACATGTGAATATTTGTCACTTTAACTGTGTCACATACTGTATACTTTGCAGTTAGGTGTATACCCCTTGTAATTTTATTTTATTTTTATTATTATTACTTTTATTATTATTTTTAATTTTTTTTGTATGCATTTATATTCTGTCTATGTATGGTCAGATTGGCCATAATTGAACCTTTGTTTTCATTTTCTGGATATTAATTAAATCTTTGTTTTACTTTTCTGGTAATTGGTTGTAATTATGTAATCTCCTTTGTAATTAACCCCTTAATGACAACAACACTTTTCCATTTTCTGTCCGTGTGGGACAAAGGCTATTTTTACATTTTTGCGGTGTTTGTGTTTAGCTGTAATTTTCCTCTTACTCATTTACTGTACCCACACATATTATATACCGTTTTTCTCGCCATTAAATGGACTTTCTAAAGATACCATTATTTTCATCATATCTTATAATTTACTATAATTTTTTTTATAAAATATGAGGAAAAAATTGAAAAAAACACCTTTTCTAAATTTTAGCCCCAAAATATGTTACACATCTGCAACCACCAAAAAACACCCATGCTAAATACTTTCTAAATTTTGTCCTGAGTTTAGAAATACCCAATGTTTACATGTTCTTTGCTTTTTGTGCAAGTTATAGGGCAATAAGTACAAGTAGCACTTTGCTATTTCCAAACCACTTTTTTTCAAAAATAGCGCTAGTTAAATTGGGACACTGATATCTTTCAGGAATCCCTGAATATCCCTTGACATGTATATATTTTTTTTTAGAAGATATCCCAAAGTATTGATCTAGGCCCATTTTGGTATATTTCATGCCACCATTTCACCGCCAAATGCGATCAAATACAAAAAATCATTCACTTTTTTCAAATTTTTTCACAAACTTTCGATTTCTCACTGAAATTATTTACAAACAGCTTGTGCAATTATGGCATAAATGGTTGTAAATGCTTATCTGGGGTCCCTTTTGTTCAGAAATAGCAGACATATATGGCTTTGGCGTTGCTTTTTGGTAATTAGAAGGCCGCTAAATGCCACTGCGCACATACGTGTATTATGCCCAGCAGTGAGGGGGTTAATTAGGGAGCATGTAGGGAGCTTTTTGGGGTAAGTTTAGCTTTATTGTAGTGTAGTAAACAACCCAAAATATTGATCTAGGCCAATTTTGCTATATTTCATGCCACCATTTCACCGCCAAATACGTTCAAATAAAAAAAAACTTTACATTTTTCACAATTTTAGGTTTCTTACTGAAATCATTTACAAACAGCTTGTGCAATTATGGCACAACTGGTTGTAAATGCTTCTCTGGGATCCCCTTTGTTCAGAAATAGCAGACATATATGGCTTTGGCATTGCTTTTTGGTAATTAGAAGGCTGCTAAATGCCACTGCGCACCACACGTGTATTATGCCCAGCAGTGCAGGGGTTAATTAGGGAGCTTGTAGGGAACGTGTAGGGTAAATTTTAGCTTTAGTGTAGTGTAGTAGATAACCCAAAGTATTGATCTAGGCCCATTTTGGTATATTTCATGCCACCATATCACCGCCAAATGCGATCAAATAAAAATAAATTGTTTCCTTTTTCACAAACTTTAGGTTTCTCACTGAAATTATTTACAAACAGTTTGTGCAATTATGGTACAAATGGTTGCAAATGCTTCTCTGGGATGCCCTTTGTTCAGAAATAGCAGACATATATGGCTTTGGTGTTGCTTTTTGATAATTAGAAGGCCGCTAAATGCCGCTGCGCACATACGTGTATTATGCCCAGCAGTGAGGGGGTTAATTAGGGAGCATGTAGGGAGCTTTTTGGGGTAAGTTTAGCTTTATTGTAGTGTAGTAAACAACCCAAAATATTGATCTAGGCCAATTTTGCTATATTTCATGCCACCATTTCACCGCCAAATACGTTCAAATAAAAAAAAACTTTACATTTTTCACAATTTTAGGTTTCTTACTGAAATCATTTACAAACAGCTTGTGCAATTATGGCACAACTGGTTGTAAATGCTTCTCTGGGATCCCCTTTGTTCAGAAATAGCAGACATATATGGCTTTGGCATTGCTTTTTGGTAATTAGAAGGCTGCTAAATGCCACTGCGCACCACACGTGTATTATGCCCAGCAGTGCAGGGGTTAATTAGGGAGCTTGTAGGGAACGTGTAGGGTAAATTTTAGCTTTAGTGTAGTGTAGTAGATAACCCAAAGTATTGATCTAGGCCCATTTTGGTATATTTCATGCCACCATATCACCGCCAAATGCGATCAAATAAAAATAAATTGTTTCCTTTTTCACAAACTTTAGGTTTCTCACTGAAATTATTTACAAACAGTTTGTGCAATTATGGTACAAATGGTTGCAAATGCTTCTCTGGGATGCCCTTTGTTCAGAAATAGCAGACATATATGGCTTTGGTGTTGCTTTTTGATAATTAGAAGGCCGCTAAATGCCGCTGCGCATCACACGTGTATTATGGCTAGCAGTAAAGGGGCTTAATTAGGGAGCTTGTAGGGAGTTTGCAGGGTTAATTTTAGCTTTAGTGTAGAGATCAGCCTCCCACCTGAAACATCAGACCCCCTGATTCCTCCCAAACAGCTCTCTTCCCTCCCCCACCCCACAATTGTTCCCGCCATCTTAAGTACTGGCAGAAAGTTTGCCAGTACTAAAATAAGAGGTATATTTGTTTTGTGTGTTTTTAGCATATTTACATATGCTGCTGTGTAGAATCCCCCCTTAGCCCCCAATCTCACGGATCCCCCATCAAACAGTTCTCTAACCCTCCCCCTCTAGCCTAATGGGCGCCATCTTGGGTACTGGCAGCTGTCTGCCACTACCCAGTTTAGTAAAAAAAAATTATGCTTTAATTTTTTGCCCTTTTCTGTAGTGTAGCTACCCTCCCACACCCCCCCCTCCCAGAACCCTTCGATTGCTTCATAAATTAAAATTCTCCCCCTTTTCTCCCAATTTATTATTTAATGTTGCTGTAGTGTAGCAGTTCCCACCCGCTCCCGCCCCGTGCACGCGCCCGCCCGCCACCCCCCGTGCACGTGCACGCGTCGGTGCGCGCCCCCGGGCACTCCCGCCTCCGATCCCGCCCCCTCCACATGATCACAGGCCCATTGCAGGCCGCCCACCCGCCTCCCTGCTTCGCTCCCACCCACCAACGACGCTCCGGTGCAGAGAGGGCCACAGAGTGGCTCTCTCTGCATCAGAGGCTTGTAAAGGGATATTGCAGGATGCCTCCATATTGAGGCATCACTGCAATACCCTCAGAGCTGCTGGAAGCGATCGCAATCGCTTCCAGCACTCTGTTAGACAACTGACGTACCAGGTACGTCTATTGTCATTAACTGCTTGTTAATGCATGACGTACCTGGTACGTCAGTTGTCATTAAGGGGTTAAGGTTCCATCTTTATTAGTAACCTTAAGCCCTTGGCGCTCCTAATTTGTTCTTTTCATTCTAGGTTTAATATAGATTCCTCCACCCCTTTTATTATTCCTGTCCCTCCTAAATAAAGTATACCCCTCTAAGTTAACTGCCCAGTCATGTGAATCATCCCACCAAGTTTCAGTTATACTGATAACATCATAGTCCTCTTCTGCAACTAAGAGCTCCAGCTCCCCCATTTTACCTGTCATGCTTCTTGCATTTGCTATCATACATTTACTTTTAAAGGGCTTTCTGCTGCTACTTGGTGTACTTTCCTCTATACTTTCTAATGTGACATTTCTCAAGTTATCCCTTCCTTGAGATATTAAGGGAGTGACATATTCACAGACTGATCTCTCTGTTCTATTGTGTTCTAACTGACCCTCCCCCCCTTTTGCCTAGTTTAAAAGATTCTCTAAACGTGCTACCATCCTTTTCCCTAACACACCTGCACCCATGTCATTCAGGTGCAATCCATCCTTATTGTACAAACTGTACTCAAGTGAAAAGTCAGCCCTGTGCTCTAAAAAGTCAAACCCCTCATTTTTACACCATGTTTTTAACCATGAATTAACTGACCTTGGCCCCTATTTATCAACCAGTCAACTTACTTGCATTCGCCGGCACCAATACGCTCCCTAAGATCTCCTAACATCGCTGCCGCGGACCTGAATACGTTCTCCAAAGTTACCAAAAAAGCTGTCAAAAAGTACAGGGCGATGAGCAGCGGACTGTTGTTAACTAACACTCATCAATCTTGCTGCTCTTCGGCTTTTTCCCAGCTTTATTGGTATACTGTCACTAAACTCCTACACTATACTAAACTGTTTAACCCCTATACCGCCGCTCCCGGACCCCGCCGCAACTAAATAAAGTTATTAACCCCTAAACCGCCGCTCCCGGAGCCCACCGCCACCTACATTATACTTATTAACCCCTAATCTGCTGCCCCCTACACCGCCACCACCTACATTATGTTATTAACCCCTAATCTGCCCCCCCCTACACCGCCGCCACCTACATAACACTTATTAACACCTAATCTGCCGTCCCCAACGTCGCCGCCACTATTTTAAATGTTTTAACCCCTAAACCTAAGTCAAACCCTAACACTCCCTAACTTAAATCTAATTTTAATAAATATAAATAAAATTACTATCATTAACTAAATTATTCCTATTTAAAACTAAATACCTATAAAATAAACCCTAAGATAGCTACAATATAACTAATAGTTACATTGTATCTAGCTTAGGGTTTATTTTTTTTTACAGGCAAGCTTATATTTATTTTAACTGGGTAGAATAGTTAGTAAATAGTTATTAACTATTTAATAACTACCTAGCTAAAATAAATACACAAGTACCTGTAAAATGAAACCTAACCTAAGTTACAATTACACCTAACACTACACTACAATTAAATACAATTAAATAAATGACATACAATTAACTAAATTATATACAATTATCTAAAGTACAAAAAAACAGCACTAAATTACAGAAAATAATAAACAAATTACAGAAATTTAAACTAATTACACCTAATCTAATAAAAAATACAAACAACCCCCCCAACAGTAAAACCCACCACCCATACAACCAACCCCCCCAAAAAAATACTAACTAAAAAAACCTAAGCTCCCCATTGCCCTGAAAAGGGCATTTGGATGGACATTGCACTTAAAAGGGCAGTTAGCTCTTTTGCAGGCCCAAAGCCCTAACCTAAAAAATAAACCCACCCAATACACCCTTAAAAAAACCTAACACTAACCCTCTGAAGATCGACTTACCGGGAGACGTCTTCATCGAAGCCGGGCAGAAGTGGTCCTCCAGACGGGCAGAAGTCTTCATCCAGATGGCATCTTCTATCTTCATCCATCCGGCGCGGAGCGGGTCCATTTTCAAAACATCCGACGCGGAGCATCCTCTTCGGCCAACGACTACCCGACGAATGAAGGTTCCTTTAAGTGATGTCATCCAGGATGGCGTCCCTTAGATTCCGAATGGCTGATAGAATCAGCCAATCGGAATTAAGGTAGAAAACATCCTATTGGCTGATGCAATCAGCCAATAGGATTGAACTTCAATCCTATTGGCTGATTGGAACAGCCAATAGGATTGAGCTTGCATTCTATTGGCTGTTCCAATAAGCCAATAGGATTGAAGTTCAATCCTATTGGCTGATTGCATCAGCCAATAGGATTTTTTCTACCTTAATTCCGATTGGCTGATAGAATTCTATCAGCCAATCGGAATCTAAGGGACGCCATCTTGGATGAAGTCACTTAAAGGGTTTTTTATTTTGGGGGCCTTTTTTTTATTTTGATAGGGCTATTAGATTAGGTGTAATTAGTTTAAATTTCTGTAATTTGTTTATTATTTTCTGTAATTTAGTGTTTGTTTTTTTGTACTTTAGATAATTGTATATAATTTAGTTAATTGTATGTAATTTATTTAATTGTATTTAATTGTAGTGTAGTGTTCGGTGTAATTGTAACTTAGGTTAGGTTTTATTTTACAGGTACTTTTGTATTTATTTTAGCTAGGTAGTTATTAAATAGTTAATAACTATTTACTAACTATTCTACCTAGTTAAAATAAATACAAACTTGCCTATCAAATAAAAATAAACCCTAAGCTAGATACAATGTAACTATTAGTTATATTGTAGCTATCTTAGGGTTTATTTTATAGGTATTTAGTTTTAAATAGGAATAATGTAGTTAATGATAGTAATTTTATTTATATTTATTTAAATTAGATTTAAGTTAGGGGGTGTTAGGGTTCGACTTAGGTTTAGGGGTTAATACATTTAATATAGTGGCGGCAACGTTGAGGACGGCAGATTAGGGATTAATAACATAATGTAGGTGGCGGCGGTGTGGGGAGGCAGATTAGGGGTTAATAACATAATGTAGGTGGTGGCGGTGGCGGTGTTGGGGGTGGCAGATTAGGGGTTAATAACATAATGTAGGTGGTGGCGGTGTGGGGGGCAGATTAGGGGTTAATAACATAATGTAGTTGGTGGCGGTGTAGGGGGGCAGATTAGGGGTTAATAACGTAATGTAGGTGGCGGCGAAATTGGGGACGGCAGATTAGGGGTTAATAACATAATGCAGGTGGCGGTGTTAGGGGTGGCAGATTAGGGGTTAATAACATAATGTAGGTGGCAGCGGTGTCAGGGGCAGCAGATTAGGGGTGTTTAGACTCAGGGGTTATGTTAGGGTGTTAGGTGTAAACATAACTTTATTCTTCCATAGGAATCAATGGGATATCGGGCAGCAGCGAACATGAGCTTTCGCTGCTTTCAGACTCCCATTGATTCCTATGGCATTCGCCGCCTCCAGGGCGGCGGATTAAAAACCAGGTACGCTGGGCCGGAATAGTGCCGAGCGTACCTGGTAGAAATTTGTTAACTTACAAAAGTAGTCAGATAGTGCCGAATTTGCATTCAGAACATCTGTAGTGACGTAAGCATCGATCTGTGTCGGACTTTGACCGGCGGATCGTATGTTACATCACAAAATTCTACTTTTGCCGGTCTGTAGGCTTTGATAAATAAGGGGAATCAGGCTCTCCACAATTACGCTGCGGAATTCCAGCCTTCCTAATAATAGAGTCTCCTACCACCAACATCTGCCTCAGGCCCTGACTTTTATGCCCCTCTTCCATGACTGAAGGACTGTTAAAGGGCAACTAAACCCAAAATCTTTCTTTCATGATTCAGATAGAGAATACAAATTTAAACAACATTACAATTTACTTCTATTATTTATTTTGCTTAATTTTTTAGATATCCTTATTTGAAGAAAAAGCAATGCACATGGGTGAGCCAATCACATGAGGCTTCTATGTGCAGCAACCAATCAGCAGCTACTGAGCATATCTAGATATGCTTTTCAGCAACGAATATCAAGAGAATAAAACAAATTAGATAATAGAAGTAAATTAGAAAGATGTTTAAAATTGCATTCTCTTTCTAAATCATGAAAGAAAAAATGTGGGTTTCAAGTCCCTTTAACTATAGTATGCCCCTCTACCCTGTCTGAAGGACTGCCCACCATAGTATGCTCCTCTTCCACGACTGTTCACTATACTAGGCAAAACAGCCCTCTCTGACACTGCCACCCCTGAACTGATATCCCCAACATCTTCACTTAATCTGGCAAATCTGTTGGGGTGTCCCAGCTCAGAACTGACCTGTCTCTTCCGCTTTCCTTTACTTCGCCCTCTAACTGTGACCCAGCTACATCCTGGAGTCTCCTCATCTGAATCCTCCAATCCACTCCCCATTAACAACCAGCTCAGTCCCATCCATTTCCCTTTCAAGTGTCTGAATTTCATGTAGTGTTGCAATTCGTTCCTCCAAAACTCCAATATGAGTTTCTAAAGAGACAATATGCTCACACTTGCCACAAACATATAATCCCTGAAGTGGCTGCTCCAGTGATGCAAACATGTGGCAAGCTGTACACTGAATGAGATTCTCACACATACTTACTAAAAAGTTTAACTTAAGGTATTTTTATATTTTTTGGGGTGGGTTTTTTCAGATTAGGGATTTGGGCAAAGTGTAAAAGAGGTCAGTGCCCTTAAAAGGGCAATGCCCATACAAATGCCCCTTTAGGGGCAATGGGTAGCTTAGGTTTTTTTAGAGTTAGGTTTTTTTTTAATTTTGGGGGGTTGGTTGGGTGGTGGGTTTTACTGTTGGGGGGACTTTGTATTTTTTACAGGTAAAAGAGCAATTCCCTACAAACGCCCTTTTAAGGGCTATTGGTAGTTTATTGTAGGTTAGGGGGTGTTTTTATTTTGGGGGGCTTTTTTATTTTTTATAGGGTTATTAGATTAGGTGTAATTGTTGTTATTTTTGATAATTTCATTTATTATTTTTGTAATCTTAGTGTTTTTTATTTTTCATAATTTAGTGTTTATATTATTATTTTTTGTAATTTTAGATTTTTTTTTTTTTAGTAGCGTTAGGTTTTTTAAATATGTAATTTAGATTTTTTAATTGGAAGTTTTTATATTTTATTATAATAGTAAAGTTAGGTTAATTTATAGTTTTTA
This sequence comes from Bombina bombina, assembly GCF_027579735.1. Lineage (NCBI taxonomy): Eukaryota > Metazoa > Chordata > Amphibia > Anura > Bombinatoridae > Bombina > Bombina bombina. The sequence continues at coordinate 64,805,929 of NC_069505.1, forward strand.
ACCGTTTTTATTTATTTTAAAATAGTTAAATTGCAATTTTAATTTAAAGTTAGGGGTGTGTTAGGTTTAGGGGTTATTGTTTTGCGATGTGGGGGGCCGGCGGTTTAGGGGTTAATAGGTTTATTTAGTGTTGGCGATGTGGGGGAGTGGCGGTTTAGGGGTTAATATATTTAAATAGTGTTGGCGATGTGGTTGGGCGGCAGATTAGGGGTTAATAACTTTATTTATTAGTCGTGAATCGCGATGTGGGTGGGCAGCAGATTAGGGGTTAATAGGTTTAATATAGTGTTTGCGATGCGGGAGGGCGGCGGTTTAGGGGTTAAAGGGACACTCAGGTTAAATTAAAATTTCATGATTCAGATACAGCATGTAATTTTAAACAACTTTCCAATTTACTTCCATTAAAAAAAATGTGCACAGTCTTTTATATTTACAATTTTGAGTCACCAGATCCTACTGAGCATGTGAAAGAATTCACAGACTATACGTATATGCATTTGTGATTGGCTGATTGCTATCACATGGTACAAGGGGAGTGGAAATATACATAACTTTGAAATTTGTTAGAAAAAAATCTACTACTCATTTGAAGTTCAGACTAAGTGCTATTGCATTGTCTTGTTATCTTGCATTTGTTGATTATGCAAATCTAATGTGTTGACTGGCCTTTAATAGGTAGTTTATGGGTGTTAGTCTACTTTGTAAAAGTTTAGTTATGATTTTCGTGAAATATCTTTGTTTTGCAAAATCCATAACTACTGCTCTCAAATGGCGGTATGAATCGTGTCAGTATAGGCTGTAACACAAGCATTTTAGCCGGAACGCACAACCTGTAATACGGGCGCTATGAAAATCCCACACTCAAAAGTCATTTTTTTGAGTGCAGAATGGACGTTGCATTATAGGCTAAAATGCTTGCGGTATAGCTATTCCGCCGCAACTCGTAATATGCATTACTGGCCATTCCAGCGTATTGGCCATTTTTTTCAGAGTTAAAAGCCGTACCGCAAAACTCGTAATCTAGCCAAATGTTCCTCAAAAGGAAGAGAGAGAAACACATCATAGCATAATACTGTATAAATCTTCACTAACCAGACGGAAGGCAGACCCAGAATACTTTCATTAGTTAGAGCTTCAACAGCACAAGATAATTAGCTCTATAATAATACACCCTGCTGTATACAGACAATGACAAATGCTTATATCAAATGTACAATTTATTAAAAACAAAAGACAAAGTTCTTGTAGATCACTAAGGGTATAAAGGCAGCCCTGGATGAATGGATAAGAAGAAGGGGCTTTTGACCCCAGGGCAGACCAGAGAAGATAGGGGTGGAGGTTTCTTTAGGTAGGGGGAGGTGCTGTAAGAGAAGTATATAGGGGGAGACAGGAAGTGTAGGTGTCCTCTTCCTCTCCGGACCAGTTGGTGAGAAGAAGCTCCCACCCTCCCTCCCTGTTTTTTCGAATGGCTGGGAAGAAGGTTTGGTGGTGTGCTTTTTGTTTGAGAAGTTGCAGAAGCAATGTGGGTACCTCGTGTGGGTTCAGGAGAAGTTAGCAATATGTTTACTTAATAGAGTTTTAAGAGTTATTGAGCTCCTATGGGGCAAGCACTAATGTGGGTTACATTGTAGCCAATGTTTTCATGTGGTTTGTAAGTTATTTTATTGTTTACGATCCTGTTAAATTCCTGCAAAAAACACAGTCATACCTCAAATCATCCCTGATATCCTGGGAAACCAAAATTAAAAAAAAGTCTAAAAAACTTCCGTAATGATTAAAAGCAGTCTTTATTGAAATGTTAAAAAGATGCATAAGAAACATAAAAAGCTGACTTGTCTTACGCGTTTCGACAGAAGCCCTAATCATAGACCTCCTCACCTGTGCCCTAGGTAACTAAACCCCTAGTGGCTGCCTCAATCTGCTGATTGAAGATCCTAACCATTGGTATCATTCTAGAGGCAAAATTCAACAAGCCTTTCCTGACTCCAAAATGGACTGAATCGCAGCAACAACCTTCTGAGCAGGCAACTTATTCTCCTTAGTCAAGGGGTCAATTCTGATACCTAGAAATACCAAACAGGTGCAAGGACCTTCTGTCTTTTCACTAGCTAAAGGCACCCCTAGACATGCAGCCAGCTTTTGTAAAGCCGTTAGGTGGGTGCCAAAATGGGATGGTGGAACTGGGTCAGGTAAGAATATTTTTGTGTTCTTTATTCATTTTTAGTGTTGCTGATGCACTGCCATCAGCTTTTTTTTATTTCTACTAGACCGCATGGCACATGACACTGGCTGCTGGCATGTCTTGTTTCCTACTCAACTGCAAAGTGCCTGCCTTAGTCTGCCTCCTCTTACAGTCCTGCATTGTTAGTTTTCTAATCTGTAGAAAATACTGTATTTGGATAGAATGGTTTTAATTTTCAGTGGGGTTTTTAGTGCATAGTTTAATTTTATTTTTTTTAAAAATGCACTTATAACAACTGGTCAGACTAGCCTCTGTTTAGAGGAAATGTTTTTTATAATCTTTTAAAAGATGTAAATGTATTTATGATTGAGGATCATGTAATATGTATTTTCATATCAGTAGTATGTATAGAAACAATATGTGTATGTATTTACAGACATCCCAACTCTGCATTGAAAAAGCTGCTCCATGACACCCACAAATTAAATACAATATCCAGGAAAGAGCGGTGCCAGAGAAAAAAAATTTGTGCCTGCACTTTTCATTTCTACCTGTAGGAGTTGGCACACAGTGAGGTACTATAGTGAGGTGGTACAGTGGGGTACTATTGTGAGGTTGTCACATACAGTGAGGTATTATAGTGAGGTTGGCACAGAGTGAGGTACTATAATAATGTGGTACAGTGAGGTACTTTAGTGAGGTTGGCACACAGTGAGGTACTATATTGAGGTGGTACAGTGAGGTACTATAGTGAGGTTGGCACATACAGTGAGGTATTATAGTGAGGTAGTACAGTGAGGTACTACAGTGAGGTTGGCACACAGTGAGGTAGTATAGTGAGGGGCGCGGGCACCTCCCTGAAAATAGTTTTTGCAGGTTGGGATGTCTGTGTATATATGTAGGAGCTGATAAAAAGCCAAATAATCAACACAGTTTTTAGGTTTAGAATTAGTTTATATATTTATAAGAGTTTTTTCCACAACCGTAATCAATTAAAATTATTTGAATCAATGATTTAACACATTAAAGGCTTTCGTAAAAAGTTACTGTATGTTAGTGGTGTTTGAGACAATTTTGTGAGACCAACTAAAACTTCATAGGTGAAATAAATTATGCTTAAAACCATCTATGTGTCAGTAGCTTTGTAGAAGCGAGAATACATTAAATCAAATTGTATTAAGCAGGTAAAAGATCTGTACTCTTGAAAAAATTAACATGTTCAGGTCTTTAATCCTGTGCAAACTATTTAGTATGCTTCTTGTAAGGTATTATGCTTTTACTGATATTAAATTAAAATTGTATTCTGTGTTTGTGTGTTTATCTATGTTTATAAATATCTATTTATACCTGTATCGGGACAGTGAGAGGGCAGGACAGAGGTGGGGGGGGGGGGGCAAAAATAAAATCCTGCACCAGGGCCCTCTTTAGGTCCACTACTTTAGGTCTTTAGGTCCACTACTGCATATCACCTTTAGAAGTGGATACATTTCTGGCGAGCAGGCGCTTGCGTAAACTGGCCATTATCTACATGTAGCCAGGCCTTCTAGATATCCTCTTACTTGCAGGGGTTAATTCCTTTCTCTGCCTATTATTTTTTAATCTCACAACACGCTGCTTATTCCTAACAGTACTCTTTCTTAATCCAGGCCCCTTTTTTCTACCACCATACTGCTCTTTATTAAACCCCTGGTGATTACTTACCAGTGAGTGTGCTATAGCCACATTCTTCCTCAATTGAGCCCCACATCTTTTTCTGTTCAGCTGCCGCCACTCCGACTCCCCTCACAGGCCCCAGCTGCTCCCTGGATCACCAGCGATTCCTCCTGCCCTGATTGAGGATTCAACCCCTCCCCAGAGGTTATTCACTGACCGTGAGTGAGCGGGGGGGGGGGGGGGGGGGCGGTCCCTGTCGAGCTGTATGACTCCTCTAACAGGAGTGGGGAAATAGTCCTCAGAGGAACCCGCAACCCCAGATGACTGTAGAGGTGGATTAATGGGCAAGGGAACTTGAGGAGGACAGAGAGATCTAAAGGAGCAGGGATATGGATAACTGAGTAATAGCTCAAAAGAGTAGAAAAATAAAAGAAAAAGAAGGGACTGAGGAGTGAGAGGACAAAATGGGGGCAGTAGAAGAAGCTGCAGAAAAAGAAATGGGATGAGCAGGGATAAAAGAGGAAGAACTTGCTGCAGATGCAGCCAGGAGAGAGCAAAAGGAATGAGCAGAGAGAGGAGGAGGAACATCACCTATTGTTTTAACAGGTATCTTCTTCTTCCTCACAGGAGCCTCTTGCTCATCTGTGAAGCACTTTGGAACCTTGGTCGCAAGTCTAGACCTCTCCATTGTTACAACCTGCAAGACAAAAACAGGTTAGTGTCCTTACTTCTGCAGTCACTAATAAAGCCTCTGACACTTCTCCCCCTAGCTGCCACACCGGTTATTCCACCCTACACCACACCTTGCTGCTCCGGCCAAAAGTTAACCCTTAAGTTGCTGCATGTGTGCTTAGTCAGCCCTCCACTTTCTTTTTGTCTGTCACTGTGAGCAAGTGTGTGTGGTCTAAAGGGTTACTTGTGGCTCTTTTATGCATTTGTATTATGACCCTGGGGGGTCTCCCAGACATGGACTCCTTGCTCAGTGTGCTTAGAGGAATGTGGCTGCACCTCACTGACGAGGCCCACAGAAAGCCGAAACGATTGTCTGGGCTTGTCATGTTCCTTGTTCAGAGGAGAATTGTGTGGTATTTTTTGGGGCGGGATCAGACTGATATAACTCAGGAAAGTTTTCTTCTGTGAAAAGCACAACTGGGCTAAAAGAGGCTGCTCCCAGGTGGTAACTCGCAATAGAACAAGCTACTGAGCTGTTATTCATTCATGGTAGAGCGCTGCTTATCTTTGTATGGCTCTGGGTTAGTGTCCGGAAAGATGGACACAATTATTTTTTGTGTTACCCACATTAATTGGGTAGAAATGAATTATATGTGTCACTGCCTTCAAGGGGTTTGAATCTGTTATAGCCATCAAGGGGATAAAAATAACTATTTGAAGACACCAGAATGGTTACATTTGTGGTCTTGGTGTAGGGGGAATTAAAAAAAACTGTTCTCATTCAGCCAGATTATGAGTTTTGAGCACTATAGTGAAATTAATGACCGCAACATTTTTGGCGGTTTTTTCACCTCCCTATAGGGCAGCTATTACAGGTTTTAAAAAAAGCAGGCTTGTGCGGGCGATATGGTGGAGTTGAGCTCCATACCGCACTGAAATCCAGCGCTGCTTTGACGTGCTCGTGCACGATTTCCCCATAGACATCAATGGGGAGAGCCAGCAAAAAAAGCCTAACACCTGCAATTGCGGAAACAAAAGCTCCGTAACGCAGTCGCATTGATGTCTATCGGGAAAGAAAAAGTTACGTTTATACCTAATACCCTAACATAAACCCCACGTCTAAACACCCCTAATCTGCTGCCCCTAACATCGCCCCCACTTACATTACAGTTATTAACCCCTAATCTGCTGCCCCTAACATCACCGCCACCTACCTAAATTTATTAACCCCTAATCTGCCGTCCCCAATGTCGCCGCCACTATACTAGTTATTAAGCCCTAAACCTAACCCTAATGTAACCCTAAGCATAACCCTAACCGTAACATAACCCTAAGCCTAACACCCCCTAACTTAAATATAATTAATATAAATCTAAATAAACCTTACAATTATTAACTAAATAATTCCTATTTAAAACTAAAAACTAAGTTAGCTACAAAACTAAAAACTAAGGCCTAGATTTGGAGTTTGGCGGTAGCCGTGAAAACCAGCGTTAGAGGCTCCTAACGCTGGTTTTAGGCTACCGCCGGTATTTGGAGTCAGTCAAAAAAGGGTCTAACGCTCACTTTTCAGCCGCGACGTCAATTGTGTATCCTATCTTTTCAATGGGATCTTCCTAACTCCGGTATTCAGAGTAGTGGCTGAAGTGAGCGTTAGAAATCTAACGACAAAACTCCAGCCGCAGAAAAAAGTCAGTAGTTAAGAGCTTTCTGGGCTAACGCCGGTTCATAAAGCTCTTAACTACTGTGCCCTAAAGTACACTAACACCCATAAACTACCTATGTACCCCTAAACCGAGGCCCCCCCCACATCGCCGACACTCGATTAATTTTTTTTAACCCCTAATCTGCCGACCGCCACCTACGTTATCCTTATGTACCCCTAATCTGCTGCCCCTAACACCGCCGACCCCTATATTATATTTATTAATCCCTAATCTGCCCCCCACAACGTTGCCGCCAGCTACCTACACTTATTAACCCCTAATCTGCCGTCCGCACGCCGCCGCCAGCTACATTATAGCTATGTACCCCTAATCTGCTGCCCTAACATCGCCGACCCCTATATTATATTTATTAACCCCTAACCTGCCCCCCACAACGTCGCCGCCACCTACCTACAATAATTAACCCCTAATCTGCTGACCGCAAAGAGCCGCCACCTACATTATAGCTATGTACCCCTAATCTGCTGCCCCTAACACCGCCGACCCCTATATTATATTTATTAACCCCTAATCTGCCCTCCCTAACATCGCTGACACCTAACTTCAATTATTAACCCCTAATCTGCAGACCGAATCTCGCCGCTATTCTAATAAATGTATTAACCCCTAAAGCTAAGTCTAACCCTAACACTAACACCCCCCTAACTTAAATATAATTTAAATCTAATGAAATTAATTAACTCTTATTAAATAAATTATTCCTATTTAAAACTAAATACTTACCTGTAAAATAAACCCTAATATAGCTACAATATAAATCATAATTATATTATAGCTATTTTAGGATTTATATTTATTTTACAGGTAACTTTGTATTTATTTTAACCAGGTACAATAGCTATTAAAAAGAACTATTTAATAGCTAAAATAGTTCAAATAATTTCAAAATTACCTGTAAAATAAATCCTAACCTAAGTTACAATTAAACCTAACACTACACTATCAATAAATTAATTAAATACAATACCTACAATTACCTACAATTAAACCTAACACTACACTATCAATAAATTAATTAAATACAATACCTACAAATAACTACAATGAAATAAACTAACTAAAGTACAAAAAATGAAAAAGAACTAAGTTACAAAAAATAAAAAAATATTTACAAGCATAAGAAAAATATTACAACAATTTTAAACTAATTACACCTACTCTAAGCCCCCTAATAAAATAACAAAGCCCCCCAAAATAAAAAAATGCCCTACCCTATTCTAAATTACAAAAGTTCAAAGCTCTTTTACCTTACCAGCCCTGAACAGGGCCCTTTGCGGGGCATGCCCCAAAGAATTCAGCTCTTTTGCCTGTAAAAAAAAACATACACTACCCCCCCAACATTACAACCCACCACCCACATACCCCTAATCTAACCCAAACCCCCCTTAAATAAACCTAACACTAAGCCCCTGAAGATCTTCCTACCTTATCTTCACCTCACCGGGTATCACCAATCGGTCCTGGCTCCAAAATCTTCATCTAAGCCCAAGCGGGGGCTAGACATCCATCATCAGACGGCTGAAGAAGTCCAGAAGAGGGTCCAAAGTCTTCATCCTATCTGGGAAGAAGAGTAGATCCGGACCGGCAACCATCATCTTCCAAGCGGCATCTTCTATCTTCATCCAATGAGGACCGGCTCCATCTTGAAGACCTCCATCGCGGATCCATCCTTCTTCTCCGACGACTAGACGAATGACGGTTCCTTTAAATGACGTCATCCAAGATGGCGTCCCTCAAATTCCGATTGGCTGATAGGATTCTATCAGCCAATCGGAATTAAGTTAGGAATATTCTGATTGGCTGATGGAATCAGCCAATCAGAATCAAGTTCAATCCGATTGGCTAATTCAATCAGCCAATCAGATTGAGCTCGCATTCTATTGGCTGTTCCGATCAGCCAATAGAATGCGAGCTCAATCTGATTGGCTGATCGGATCAGCCAATCGGATTGAACTTGATTCTGATTGGCTGATTCCATCAGCCAATCAGAATATTCCTACCTTAATTCCGATTGGCTGATAGCATCTTATCAGCCAATCGGAATTCGAGGGACGCCATCTTAGATGACGTCATTTAAAGGAACCGTCATTCGTCGTCTAGTCGTCGGAGAAGAAGGATGGATCCGTGATGGAGGTCTTCAAGATGGAGCCGGTCCTCATCTGATGAAGATAGAAGATGCCGCTTGGAAGATGATGGTTGCCGGTCCGGATCTACTCTTCTTCCCGGATAGGATGAAGACTTTGGACCCTCTTCTGGACTTCTTCAGCCGTCGGATGATGGATGTCTAGCCCCCGCTTGGGCTTGGATGAAGATTTTGGAGCCAGGACGGATCGGTGATACCTGGTGAGGTGAAGATAAGGTAGGAAGATCTTCAGGGGCTTAGTGTTAGGTTTATTTAAGGGGTGTTTGGGTTAGATTAGGGGTATGTGGGTGGTGGGTTGTAATGTTGGGGGGGGGTATTGTATGTGTTTTTTTACAGGCAAAAGAGCTGAATTTCTTGGGGCATGCCCCGCAAAGGGCCCTGTTCAGGGCTGGTAAGGTAAAAGAGCTTTGAACTTTTGTAATTTAGAATAGGGTAGGGCATTTTTTTTTATTTTGGGGGGCTTTGTTATTTTATTAGGGGGCTTAGAGTAGGTGTAATTAGTTTAAAATTGTTGTAATATTTTTCTAATGTTTGTAGATATTTATTTATTTTTTGTAACTTAGTTCTTTTTTATTTTTTGTACTTTAGTTAGTTTATTTAATTGTATTTATTTGTAGATATTGTATTTAATTCATTTATTGATAGTGTAGTGTTAGGTTTAATTGTAACTTAGGTTAGGATTTATTTTACAGGTAAATTTGTAATTATTTAACTATTTTAGCTATTAAATAGTTCTCAACTATTTAATAGCTATTGTACCTGGTTAAAATAAATACAAAGTTACCTGTAAAATAAATATAAATCCTAAAATAGCTATAATATAATTATAATTTATATTGTAGCTATATTCGGATTTATTTTACAGGTAAGTATTTAGCTTTAAATAGGAATAATTTATTTAATAAGAGTTAATTAATTTCGTTAGATTAAAATTATATTTAACTTAGGGGGGTGTTAGTGTTAGGGTTAGACTTAGCTTTAGGGGTTAATACATTTATTAGAATAGCGGTGAGCTTCAGTCTGTAGATTAGGGGTTAATGTTTGAAGTTAGGTGTCAGCGATGTTAGGGAGGGCAGATTAGGGGTTAATACTATTTATGATAGGGTTAGTGAGGCGGATTAGGGGTTAATAACTTTATTATAATAGCGGTGCGGTCCGGTCGGCAGATTAGGGGTTAATAAGTGTAGGCAGGTGGAGGCGACGTTGTGGGCGGCAGATTAGGGGTTAATAAATATAATATAGGGGTCGGCGGTGTTAGGGACAGCAGATTAGGGGTACATAGGGATAATGTAAGTAGCGGCGGTTTACGGAGCGGAAGATTAGGGGTTAATAATAATATGCAGGGGTCAGCGATAGCGGGGGCGGCAGAATAGGGGTTAATAAGTGTAAGGTTAGGGGTGTTTAGACTCAGGGATCATGTTAGGGTGTTAGGTGCAGACGTAGGAAGTGTTTCCCCATAGCAAACAATGGGGCTGCGTTAGGAGCTGAACGCGGCTTTTTTGCAGGTGTTAGGTTTTTTTTCAGCTCAAACAGCCCCATTGTTTCCTATGGGGGAATCGTGCACAAGCACGTTTTTGAAGCTGGCCGCTTCCGTAAGCAACTCTGGTATCGAGAGTTGCAGTGGCATTAAATATGCTCTACGCTCCTTTTTTGGAGCCTAACGCAGCCATTCTGTGGACTCTCAATACCAGAGTTATTTTAAAGGTGCGGCCAGAAAAAAGCCAGCGTTAGCTACGCGGGTCGTTACCGACAAAACTCTAAATCTAGCCGTAAGCTAGCTACAAAATAACTAATAGTTATATTGTAGCTATCTTAGGTTTTATTTTTATTTCACAGGTAACTTTGTATTTATTTTAACAAGGTAGACTAGTTAGTAAATAGTTATTAACTATTTACTAGCTACCTAGTTAAAATAAATACAAAGTTACCTGTAAAATAAAACCTAACATTACAACAAAATGAAATAAATTAATAAAATACAATTTACTGGGGGGGCGGAGCCAGCTATCAAGAGAGCAGGACGTGCTCTGCTGCAGCTCCTGACTTTATTTACTTTATAACTACTTTTATCCTTATAAATCACCACAAAACGCATAATGATGGTATCCCTGGAAGGACTAATAACAACCTTTGAGCTAAAGAATGTTTAGGAGACTGGAATCCTAAAAGGAGATCTTTACCAAGAGGCAATAGAGCAGCATTATCCCTCATGGACTTGAGTCTCAGTAGCGTGGATCATATGGGGCTATAGAATTGTCAGTAAGCTCCCATACTGCAAAATATAATAATAGCGAGAGGATCTATGTTCGCTGCTACTCTGTTTGCTCCTACAACACTAAAATATTCAGGCTGGTGAATGTAGCGTCGCCCCTAACTTCAATAACTCTTGCAGCACCTCTCATTCTTTATGAAAAATGGCGACTCACGGCGCCATATTGGAAGCAATCGGCTCACTGCTGCGGGAACACCGTCTCGCCTTTTTGGGGCACATACAAGAGGCATTTACACCCTCAAGACCCGTCACTACCGGAATATGTGGTGGAGGTGACAGGGTGGTAGGATCCCCACCGCTGCTGCCTGCCGCCCCTGCAGTTATTAGTCTGCCGACAAAAGGAAATACAACCACGAGGGAGTATCAGTTTGTCTCAGACTCAGTTTTTTTTAAGAGGCCGTCTTCTCCTGAACTGCAGGCTCAGGTTCCCAATAGGCATACCGACCTCTGTACTGATCAGCCGTCTACCCCATGTGTCAACGGCTGGTTGCCGGATAAGAAGTCCGCCCTGTCGGTTCATGCTGCTGGAGAGCTGCAGACACTCCTGGAACAAGCACACAGAGGACGGTCAAAGAACATACAGCTGGCCCTCTCCTTCATCGAATCCCGGCCTCCCAAAGTAACTCTTACTGGGCTACAGATATTCTGCTCTTCATTCGCCCTCTTGTCATACTGTATCCATTATCAGAACCGGCTACATTTTCAGTGGGACCCTGGAGGCTTACAGCCGTAGCTTCACTAGGAGACTAGTTCTGGAGCAGGTTACATTTAATTTGCCCACGAGGTTGCCCTACTAACTAACCCCCTGCATAGTTTTGACTCCCAAGGCCACTACATTTGGAGTTGCTCCCATGGTTTTGTCGCTGGACACTGAGCAACAGGGTTTCCTATAGCTAATGAGAGACAGCTCCTCCATTTACTCTGGGTATCTTACTGCTGACACTCAAACTGTAAAGATGTATTCTCACCGCAAACCTACTTAGTTTGTGCCCAATCTATAGCTTAAATTTGCTTATGTATTGCATCTCTGTCAGCTAGAACTTGAGGCTCTAACTCCCATACATCTGTGTACATATTAGGTTATATTGCACTAATATATATAGAATTGAAATTATTGTTATATTTGTACAGATACTCCTGTCATGCCTGTATTTTTACTACTCAATGTTAGACTGGTTATCTGACTAGTGCATCGCTAATCATTATTAGACATAATATACATATTGGTGTGTACTTGGAGCCATATTTAATAGTGTACTGAAGGTGTACCTCTCCCTCTTTTATAATTATGCCCTTAGGAGCTTTCACACTTAGGTTCACAGGTTATTGAGTTTGTGCTTGGTTTTACACTCATAGTATAAGGGGATGGAAGATGCCTAGTTTAATGTATATGATGCAATTTAGGATATCCTTATCTAGATAACGTTAGACTGCAGCCATGGTCTCACTTAAAATCTACCAACCTTTCCTAATTTATAGTTTAGTGAGCATACACTTGAGGTGCAACACTTTTTATTATACCACTAAAAGACTGACACTAAAAATTCCGAAGAGTGCATACCTAACACCTTACTGCTACATCTTGTCTTGGGTTCTTACTGGGTATAGGGCCCATGCCCAGGAGACGGGACTTAAGGCAATTGATTTACAGAAATGCAGCTCTTTTTAGTCCAGCAGATTGGACGCGCTTGCACCCAGGACTCTGGTTCAGTCAGTCTTAAAAATAAAAATATATGTGGCACTCTCTAACCCCTACCTATAGTATTATCTGTATACTATTCTACTACCCTATACATTTATTATAGACCTGTATCCATAGATATATATTTATAAAAGGGTAAGACACATATAGGACTATTTTATATCTTGTTACATTGCATAGCATCACCATGTCAGTCTCCATAGGTTTTAATCTTCTACCCTACTTCTACTATTAAGAACTTTGAGGAGCTCACTCTACATGTGGAATCCTAGCAGTTAAGTGTTGTTTACATAGTAGCCATTGATCTCATAGTTGCCAACATATAACGTATACCCTTGAGGGATTTATAGAGTTATTGTTTTTGTATATGCTGAATGAATGTTCTCTGTTATCACTGTTATACCACTTTAAAGTATTATGCTTGCAGCCATTTATTACCCTATCACAACACAACATCGACAACTCTATGATTTAGGCTTCACACTAATCTCTACCCACATATGCCTGCTGCTTTATAATTACAAGCTCCCCTCTGTTTCAGATATGTTTTAACCACTATATTTGCAAATTGCTAAGCAGTCACGGCAATTAAGTGACACCTACATATTGTCCATATTTATGCTTAATAAGTTGGCATTTGACACATCTCTGTATTTCTGGCTTCTTGCATGTTGGACTTGGCTGGCACCTGCTGAGGTCCTTGATTCACATAGTTAAGCCCAACTTGTTTCGTCAGGCTTTAGTTATATTCCCCTGCTACAAGTAGTCTCCTTTGCCTTATTTTGACACATAAAGTTAGCTTTACCTTACAGCTTGGGATATTTGTCTAGTGTAGGCTGGTCCTGCACACTTGTGGTTCATGCCGCCTGCCATGTTTACACATAACCTCCTCCCCCCGCACCCCATAATGTACCTCCTAGTTCAGGAGTGCTAACTATGCGGCTTATCTACCCTATGCCGCACCTCTATTAATCCTAATACTACCCACAAATAGAGTTAAAGTTTTTGCTTCTATCAATCCTAATACTACCTACAAATAGAGTTAAAGTTTGTGCTTCTATCAATCCTAATTCTACCTACAAATAGAGTTAAAGTTTGTGCTCCTATCAATCCTAATACTACCTACAAATAGAGTTAAAGTTTTTGGACGCAAACTTATTGTTCCTTACTACACTATATTCTCCTAAATGCAACATACCCACATATTATATTATAATATCTATCTATAATACTTATAACTCTACCTATAACCAATATAAAAAATGAAAAATGAGGCTGGTTTGAGGCCCAAAAGTGGTCTCTCTTATTTTATATTAGCCTTCGGAAGTTGTTTTATCTTGCTTATGCTTGAGGTCCTGGAGAGGCCTCTGGAGTTCATTAGAAGGTTTACGTTTAAATTGGCAAATCACATCTGTAATCTAGCGTTGGTCACTAATGCTTGTTCTCCCTCCTAGATTGTTTGTATACACTCAACATTGTAATGTATTTGGCATGCTTTGTAATGACAACCTGTGCATACTGTATTCTCTTCTTTTATTGTGATTTGCGCTTTGAAACCTCAATAAAAAAATATTTAAAAAAAAAAAAAAAAAAATACAATTTACTAACTAAGTGGATCGTCGGGGGTTAGTCTTAGGTTTTTTTAAGGTTTTTTTTGTGTGTTTTTTTTTTAGGTTAGGGTTTTGGGCAATTCGTAAAAGAGCTAAATGCCCTTTTAAGGGCAATGCCCATCCAAATGCCCTTTTTAGGGCAATGTTTAGCTTAAGTTTATTTAGATTTTTATTTGGGGGGGTTGGTTGGGTGGGTGGTGGGTTGTTTGTATTTTTTTATTGCAATGAAAAAGAGCCAATTTCGGGGGGGGCGTGTCCGGGCTATGGTCCAAGATGGCCGCTAAATTAGGAGCTCTCTAAACCAGGATTGCAATCCACCTGTAATCTGGACTTCAAAAAGCCATCCAGCAGGAATTTGCATCTTAAAACATAGGGGACACTTTACTGACTGGAACTCTATAAAAAATTTTGTTTGTAAAGCAAGAGGACTTCCTAAACTGGACCGCTGAGACTCACTGGTGGCCTCTACGGAGAGAGAGCTCAGCACCCCCCCCCCCCCCCGGGAAACCGGGTTAACAGAGAATATAGACATTCTCTGTCCAACTTCAATATTGAACATGGGGGATTTTTATGTGTCCCTACAAAAGCTGATGCTCGCCTTTGAAAGCACAATGTGTGACAGATTAGACCGGCTTTTGGTCTGCATGGAGTCCACCCCCCTCGTGGGAAACGGCATCCTTTCGGGAAGACAGATCTATTGCAGAGCTGGATGATGTGGGTATGGACATACAGTGGAGTATATCTGAACCGCTTAAGAGGGGAGATAAGGACGGCACGCAAGCAAGCAAGTGCGAGAAATCTCTGCCCTCTAATGTGTCCCAGGAGGGAGCGGCCGGCCCTCTGGGGAATGACGAGGAGAGTGGAGCACATGAGCTGGGCCATAAGGCTGGATAGTCCCCTGCCCCTATAAAAGGGATAACAAGCTATTTGGTGTCCCCCACAACCTTGCCAAATTTGTTGGGTATGATAGAGGCAAGCGGAGTCTACTTTGCTAGAAATGGATCCATGCCGCAGTGCCATGGATCTGGGGAGCGCCGGGTTACTTACGGCATACAGGCCATCGTACAGCTCAGTCTCCTGATCGGTCTGACTCATCTGGAGCGAACACAGTGCAGAATTCGTGAAGAAAATGTGCGCTCTGCTGGGATTACCTTTCCGAGGGGTCTGGTTCTCTGCAGATCCTTCAGGGACGGTGTTGGTTAGCGAAGGAGGCTTGCCATTCTAGTTGGCGGGCTAAGTGACAGACACACATCTAAGCATACTGTCGCCATTAAATAAGTACTCACTCCCAGCTCATGGCTTGGTCTGTTTTCCTTTTTTGAGCGCCTATTTGTATGTATACCTCTGTTGGCACGCATGTCTTATCATTTTTTGTTTTTGCAGCTAAGCTTTGTTCTCTTGGGTATGCTCATAAAATACATCCAAACTATAAGATATGCCCCTGCCTATGACAAGGACTAGACTCAGTCACAGTTATTAATTTAATTTGGTGCTATGTTATTAGATAGGGTCTCAGTTAACGGCTCAGATAGGTGCTATAACTCTAAAAATGTCTAATGATCTCTGTTATGGATACACCTTAATAATGTGCATATTTATCTGCAGGCTCTAATAATTGAGTGTATATGGCAGCAATAATCTTTATTAGTTCGTTTTTTAGGGGACAAGAATGTTTTATCCTAAGCTGGTCAGGTGCATTTGGCTTGGCATATCTATGTAGGGCAATCCATATCAATTATATAGGTCTGCTCCCTTTATGTATATTCTTGGCACACTTGATACCATTATATAGTGCCTTAAATATCCCAGAGTTAAAAGGATGGAGTCTTAGACCTACAGCTATATCCCCACCTCCAATATCAAGTGATCCCCTTTTATAGAGAGAATGTTAGTTATAAAATAGGTTGTTTTCTTACCCTTATACCCGATGCTACCTATGTATACTAATATGACGTTTGTACTGTGGATACCTAAAGACCTAGCTCTTTCTTCCAGATTTCCTACAAAAAGGATAGGTCTCATAATTTATTATTATAGAGAAATTTTTCCCACGTTATAATGTTAAACTTATGCATAAAATTTTAGGAAGGTTTTGAGATAAGGCGTATAGAACTTATATTATTACATTTTTTGTTAAACTGTTTTATGTCTTGATGTGAATATTATGGACACTTAAAGGCCTACCTCTTCTTATCTGGAACCTTTGTATGGAAGTTAGGCAGTATTATTATTATCATCTGCTAACTTATCTTCTGCTGTCCAAACTAAATTGTATGTATTACAAGTTTTGTTGAATACATCAAGGACAAGTACAAGCCTGCATATGTTACGAATTGGTCATTGAAATTAGGCTTATACTGGGCTGGTTGTTTTAATCTGTGTTATTTGTCCTTTTGAAAATGCACTTAGGTAAAATGAGGTAATATACACGGCTAGAAAATGTACCTTTGGGTAAGGATATACTTAGATTATACAGATGCAAAGACATGTTTGTTTAATACACCATGTAAATTCTGATGTATGTCAAATGGGCATGTTGCCGTGATGTTTCTCTTTGAAATTGTATTTTTGTTTGCTATAGTACCTCAATAAAAAACTATTTAAAAAAAAAAAAAAAAAAAGAGCCGATTTCTTTGGGGCAATTCCCCCGCAAAAGGGCCTTTTATGGGCCATTGGCAGTTTAGTTTAGGCTAGGGGTTTTTTTATTTTGGGGGGGGGGCTTTTTTATTTTGATAGGGCTATTAGATTAGGAGTAATTCTTTTTTATTTTTGATAATTTCGTTTTTTATTTTTTGTAATTTAGTGTTTATTTTTTTGTAATTTAGTGTTTATTTTTTTGTAAGTTAGTAAATTGTATTTTATTAATTTAATTTATTTTATTTTATTGTAATGTTAGGTTTTAGTGTAAGGCAGGTTAGCTTTTATTTTACAGGTAACTTTGTATTTATTTTAACTAGGTAGCTAGTAAATAGTTAATAACTATTTACTAACTAGTCTACCTTGTTAAAATAAATACAAACTTACCAAGCTGTGAAATAAAAATAAAACATAAGATAGCTACAATATAACTATTAGTTATTTTGTAGCTAGCTTAGTTTTTTGTTACAGGTACTGTATTTAGTTTTAAATAGGAATTATTTAGTTAATAATTGTAAGGTTTATTTAGATTTAATTATCTTTAAGTTAGGGGGTGTTAGACTTAGGTTTACGTTAGGGTTAGACTTAGGGTTACGTTAGGGTTACGTAGGGTTAGTATTAGGGGTTAATATATTTATGTAGAGTTAGTGATGTGGGAGGTCAGAGGTTTAGGCGTTAATTTATTTTAGTATATTTCATTGTGGGGGGCTTGCGGTTTAGTGGTTAATATGTTTATTAAAGCGGCAGTGTGGACGGACGGCAGATTAGGGGTTAATAATATTTAAATAGAGTTTGCGATGCAGGAGGGCAGGGGTTAATAGGTTTATTATAGTGGTGACGATGTCGGGGAGTAGCGGAATAGGGGTTAATAAATTTTAATTGTGGATGCGAGGTCTGGAGCGGCAGATTAGGGGTTAATAAATGTATTCGTGTATGCAATGCGGGAGGGCCTCGGTTTTGGGGTTAATAGGTAGTTTATGGGTGTTAGTGTACTTTTTAACACTTTAGTTATGAGTTTTATGCTACAGATTTGTAACGTAAAACCCATAACTACTTACTTTAGATGGCGGTACGGATCTTGGCAGTATAGGGTGTACAGCTCACTTTTTGGCCTCCCAGGTAAACTCGTAATACCGGCACTATGGGAGTCCTATTGAAAAATGACTTTTTTTAAAAAGTGCGGTACTGACGTTGCGTGACGGCCAAAGGGTGCACCTATACCTACAAGACTTGTAATAGCAGTGTTAGGGTATAAGCAGCGTTATGAAGCATAACGCTGATTTTTCACTCATAACGCAAAACTCGTAATCTAGGTGATAGTTACAATTTAACTATTACTGGCATAAGCTATCTATCAAATGTTCTGGTTCTTGCATCAATGAGGTTTAAAATCACTGATTATTGTGTTAATTACATCAAGGAGCATATTTATGAAAGGCCTGTCGGACATGATCCAACATTGCGGATCATGTCCAACAGACCTCGCTGAATGCAGAGAGCAATTCGCTCTCTGCATTCAGCATTGCACCAGCAGTTCTTGTGAACTGCTGGTGCAACGCCACCCCCTGCAGATTCGCGGCCAATCGGCCGTAAGCAGGGGGGTGTCAATAAGCCTGATCGTATTCGATCGGGTTGAATTGCGGCGATGTCTGTCCGCTTCCTCAGAGCAAACGGACAAGTTATGGAGCAGCGGTCTTTAGACCACTACTTCATAACTGGTGTTTCTGGTGAGCCGAAAGGCTCGCCAGAAACACAGGCCTTCAAGCTCCATACGGGTTACAGGTGTACATGATCTCACTTATACATTGTGCATATGTCTGGTATGAAGAGATATTCAGGTGCCTCTGATCTGAGCTCTAATTTGAGCATATAGCTGACATCATGGGTCCACAGAGACTATATATCAGATTTCAGGTGTCACTGGACACACAACTGGCATAAAGCGACCTACAAATAACAGCATATTGCTGCAATAAAGGAATCTACCTAGACCATTCTTCTTTTCAAAGGTCTAATTTTGTCATATTGCTGGCATGAGAGGGCTGTGGGCCCATGTATCTGACCTGATATCTCATTTTGGCATATATATTTTGTATAAATAGAGCTACAGAGGCATGAAAAGTGATGTAAGGGCATTTGTCTTATCTAAGATAAGTTTCCATGTGTTGTTTATTTGATCTATAGGCTTTGTAGGGGTTATGCAGTTGATCTACATCTGCTACACTGGTTTTGCATGCGTTATTCAGTTGATCTATACCTGCAATGCAGGGTTTGTATATATTATTCAGCTAATCACTATGTTCAGGGCCGGCTCTTGCATATAGGCAGACTAAGCAGCTGCCTTAGCGCGTTTCTGTAGGGGGGCGTAAATTTACAATATGAGGAAAAAACATTTTTTTTTTTTTTATTCACTTGCTGCTTATGGCATGAGCATCCTCGCACAGTAATTATGCAGCACCAATTGCCTCTGTAGCGGCGAGCGCTCCTGTCCTTTACCAACTTCCCTCTGCTCTGCTGCCCTCCCGTATCGGGAATCTGCTAACCCGATTGGAGGATATGGGTCACATGCTCAGAGGGATACGTTGGCGGCACTGACACAGTTGATGGACGAGAATGCCTGGAGCTCAAACCACCGCCCACAGAACTTGTCCCACTTTTTGAAATTGAGGCTGAGCCACGCACCCCACAAGTGAAGGACCGAACGCCTTCCCATGGTCCCACCCAGATGGCCAGAGAGACCGGTGCCGCGGTACTACTGGACACTCTGAGAGAGGTAGGTGGTTGGCGTTTTGGTGCATCATTTATTATTAAAGATTTATTTATAAGAATTCCTGGGTGGCTCTTGTGTCCTGGGCCTGGCTGTATTATTTCAGAGTAGACACTGGCCTCTATTTATCAAGGTCTGACGGACCTGATCCGACAGTGCGGATCAGGTCCGACGGACCTCGCTGAATACGGGGAGCAATATGCTCGCCGTATTTAGCATTGCACCAGCAGCTCACAAGAGCTGCTGGAGCAATGCCGCCCCCTGCAGACTCGCAGCCAATCGGCTGCTAGCAGGGGGTGTCAATCAACCCGATCGTACTCGATCGGGTTGATTTCCGGCGATGTCTGTCCGCCTGCTCAGAGCAGGCGGACAGGTTATGGAGCAGCATTCGGAGCTTGATAAATATGCCCCACAGTCTGAAGTATTGAACAGATCATGTCTGACTCTGACTGTGCAAGTGTGCAACAGTGCCTAGCTCTATAGGACTCAGACTAATCATCATTTATTCATAAGAATTCCTGGATGACTCTTGGCTGTATTATTTTTTTTAATTTTTTTATTTTTATTTTAATATTGAAAGAACACAACAATAATACAAACAATTCGAATAGGATACTCACATGTATCCAGTTACATTATATATCCAAAAGGGGGAAGGAAAGATGGGTCAGTTATACCCATCGAGTCAGCCTAGGAATCCATTATCTTATATAGTGATATACTAAAATATTCATACATCAAGAGAGTCCAAAAAGAAAAAAATAATATAATCTCCTCCCTCCAGACCTTTAAATATGAATTGAACAGATCATGTCTGACTCTGACTGTGCAAGTGTGCAACAGTGCCTAGCTCTATAGGACTCAGACTAATCATCATTTATTCATAAGAATTCCTGGATGACTCTTGGCTGTATTATTATTTAATTCTAAACCCACAAAGCTAATGCTATATAACAGTGTCACAGACCAGTGAGACCACAGTTTCCTTTTTTATATATATTTTTTTCATATAAATCTAATGGCACCACGTGTAGTGCTGTGTGCTAGTGCTGTTGAAAGAAAAGAAAATGGTGCCATTAGATTTATATGAAAAAATATATATAATAAAGGAAACTGTGGGCTCACTGGTCTGTGACACTGACTGTTATATAGCATTAGCTTTGTTGGTTTACAATTAAATAATAATACAGCCAAGAGTCATCCAGGAATTCTTATTAATAAATGATGATTAGTCTGAGTCCTATAGAGCTATGCACGCCAGTGGTATAGAGATTAAGAGGCTACACCTATAGGAACATCTGTAACAACTGTAGTACATTGTTAGACATTGTTTATGGCAGAATATGTTTGTGTGTGTATGTGTGTGTGTGTTTGTATATGTGTGTGCGTGTTTGTATGTGTGTGTGTGTGTTTCTGTGTATGTGTGTGTGTGTGTATTTGTGTGTGTATGTTTCTGTGTATGTGTGTGTGTGTGTTTGTATATGTGTGTGTGTGTGTGTTTGTATACGTGTGTGCGTGTTTGATTATATGTCTGTGTGTGTCTGTGTCATTGTGTATGTATGCATGTTTGTGTGTGTATATATATATATGTGTGTGTATGTATATGTGTATAAATGTGTATGTGGTTGTGTGTGTGCAAATATGTGTGCATAAATATGTGTAAATATGTATTGTGTGGGTGTAAATGTGTATGTGTGTATAAATAAAGGTTTAAATATGTGTGCATGTATGTATAAATGTGTGTGTGTATGAGTGTGTCTGTATGTGTGTAAATGTGTGTGTGTATGAGTGTGTCTGTATGTGTGTAAATGTGTGTGTGTATGAGTGTGTCTGTATGTGTATAAATGTGTGTGTGTATGAGTGTGTCTGTATGTGTGTAAATGTGTATGTGTGAAACTATGTATGTGTATGAGTATGTATGTACTGTATGTGTGTAGGTAAATTTTGTTATCTGGTATGTTGTGCAGAGCCACCACTTTAGGACATTGCCATGCAGAAATTAACCATTATAGCTATTACACATTACTAGAACATTAATGAAATATATATCATTTTTAAATTGTGTGTGTGTGTGTGGGGGGGGGGGGGTTTGCAGTGCTGGGGACTATAACTTCTAAAGTGTTATTCCTGGATTCCATGTTTTAAGAATATTATTTAAATATACCTGTTTGGGAATCGTAACACTCGTGGTAAACCCTTTTTTTATGGTGGTATAGATTAGGGTAATGTGTAGCACATAGTGTTAAAATAAATTAGCCTACAAATTGCCAGAGGTAACTAGTGTGATGCATTGATATTTATGCTCCTCAGCGTCGCAGACTTAAATAAACCTAGGTTTGTACATTGTGTAAGGCAGGACCACATTGTGTAAAATGTAGGTTAAGAAATCTGTGAGGCTGAACATATACATGTTATTTTAATTACTGTCATACTCAGTAGCAGTAAAAACTGCAGAGAATACCTGAGACTTACTCATGATTATAGATATATGTACAGCAACTAGTAGCCCCCACCTGCAAACAGCTTGCAGCCTAGTAACCATGTAGAATAGGTACTGGCAACCTTTCTGCTGTGCCAAAATACTGCTGTAAAGGGACCAGCCATGACAGTCTCATTGTTTAAAATTTTAAAAATCAAATTTGACCTTTCATAAAAAAACACAAAGAAAAAACCCATAACCCAACTATTAAACTGATTAGACCCCTGGTCCTGCAACCCATTTGCCAGCCCTATACTCACATCAAAACAGTCCTTTGGCCCTGCAGCCTTTTGACCAGCTTTATACACTAGCTAGATATTTTATCACAACGCAGCGGCTCTGCCTACTACATACCCACAACAGATCTCAGGCTCCTGAAGTTTCTCTTTTAGCTTCATATCCATTTTCCCCATATGAGGGTGCGCTGTCTTTTAAGCACCAGGTGTGAATCCTGTATATGGGGTGTAAAAAGGAGGAGAGAACTGGGCAAGGGTGCAGACATTACCTGACAGCCAGGCAGAAATAGAAGGGTATCACGGTTGGCAAATGCTACGTACGTCTATAGTGCGTTAAATGTGTATATATAAAGTGCTATGTGTTTGTGTGGCAAATGCTACGTACGTCTGTGTAGTGTTAAATGTGTGTGTTTAAGACATATGGAACCTCTTTATAGTACTGTGTATCTCTACATAATAGGCGGAGCTAAATTATGCTAATTATGTGGGGTTGGCAAAGTTGGCGGAACTTTAGGGCAGGGGGTGTGGTAACAATTTTCATGCAGGTAATTGATAGCTGCAAAGGGTTCCTTGATTTTTTTTTACAAATGTTGGCAACTATGCAGTTAGCTGAACACATCTAGTTAGCCAATCAGAAGGGACAAATGTGTACAGGCACCAATCAGCAGCTAGCTCCCACTAGTGTAGGATATGTGCGCATTCGTTTTCAACAAGGGATACTAAGAGAAGGAAGCACAATTGAAAATAGAAGTGAATTTAAAAGTGTTTTAAAATAACCTGCTCTATCTGAATCCTGCAAGTTTAATTCTGACTTTCCTATCCCTTTATTATACTCAAGCAGATACAATGGCATCTATTTAACAAAGTCTGGTGGACCTGATCTGACAGTGCGGATCAGGTCCGCCAGACCTCGCTGAATACGGAGGGCAATACGCTCTCCGTATTCAGCATTGCACCAGCAGCTCACAAGAGCTGCTGGTGCAACGCTGGCCCCCTGCAGACTCGCGGCCAATGGGCCGCCAGCAGGGGGGGTTTCAATCAACCCGATTGTACTCGATCGGGTTGATTTCCGGTGATTCCTGTCCGCCTGCTCAGAGCAGGCGGACAGGTTATGGAGCAGCGGTCTTTGTGACCACTACTTCATAACTGCTGTTTCTGGCGAGTCTTCAGATTCGCCAGAAACACCGTCCGCCAAGCTCCTTTTCGGAGCTTGATAGATAGGCCCCACTGTATCATGGAAACAAATTAAAAAGTAGAAAAATCTGTAGTACACTGCCCCTTTAATACAGGACCATTTAATAATAAATAAATGCAACTTTAACTTAGAAATGAGCCTGCATGCTCAGACAGTTTATTAAAGGAAGCAGCACCTTCCAGAAACAGATAACGGTCACACTTATAATGTAATCAGCACTAGTTCTAGCCTTGTATATCCTTGGTGGGAGATTTACCAGCACATATTCTCTCTGACCTTACTCTGACTGGACAAAGTCTTTCAAAATGTTCTTCGCTAAGCTCTCTTGGGGCGTTTTGTGCTAGCGATATTGTATAATTGAAGTGATCTCTTCGCCTTCCCCAGCAAGTTACATTGCCCTCGTTGGCTTCATGTATAATTTAGTAGGTGTTTTCAGAGTTCGGGTAGTTCAGGCTTTCCAGTTATTTTCTGCATGGTTAACAAAACAGTAACAACATCAAGATAGAAGGAGCAGATGTTGCCAAGTGGGCTGTGAACTAAAAAAAATAAATCATAATATTCACTTGAGATCTTGAATGCACGGACTGCGAAACCACAATCTTCCACCTGGATGTGGAAAAGCCCTGCCACTGGCTCTCATAGATACGGAGGAATTTACACATTTCAGGAACCAGATATATAACATTATCCCTTTATTTATTGGGCTGTATACATTTAAATTGTATAAAGTGAAATTGCCTCTGAACACAGGTACCGAATGTATAATCAGCAAGTGATGGATTTCTTTACTCAACTCTTCAAAAAACAAAGATACATATAATGCATAAAAAAACTAAAGTTGAATTTCTATGAAAGGATCCAGCCACACCAAGCTAACTTTCAGGCACAGCTAGTGGCAGCCAGAAGGTGGCACCCATGGGTGTCCTAAATTTAAGGTGCCAGTGGCTTCCAGGCCCTGATTATATATATATCAGAGTCATTAGAATAGGCACTCCATATAATGTAACAACCTCCAGGGTGCACTTGAAAAACATCCAATATCCATAAGTAGAAAAAAGGCACTCGCTGAAAAAAAGGTAAAACTTAGCCTTTAATAAATAACTTTAAAAACGCATAACGTTTCGGAGGTATTGCACCCCCTTTTTCAAATGCATGATACAGACATTTTGAATAAAACAAAAAGCAGTATGCTCTATACATTACCCCTTCACCTTAAATAACCCTAGGTGGCTCCTAACAACGCTGAGCCGCACCCGCAGCCCGTGCACAGTGTAACCGGAAATTGCGTAATCAGCGTAAGACACGCAAGGATGTCTGTAACCATGGCGACATGGACTGTTGTGTTACGTTTACATGGGCCAATAAGAGAAGCCTCTCTACCTGTCAAAGAGATAATCGTATTCAGATAACTACGTCAAATATTAGTACTACATTATATGGAGGATATAAGATGTTTTAACACATAAGGAATCATCAATTTATGTACATATATGAATAGATATAATAGGGTATCAGAGCATTGGTCAATTAGGAGTCAGGAGCAGCTATACTGTTCACTTATACACCACTATCGTAGATAAGCCAATCCCTATATAGTACATTTTAATAGATACATTGTTATTCATGATTCCTGGAGTATGGCAGGAATCATGAATAACAATGTATCTATTAAAATGTACTATATAGGGATTGGCTTATCTACGATAGTGGTGTATAAGTGAACAGTATGGCTGCTCCTGACTCCTAATTAACCAATGCTCTGATACCCTATATCTATTCATATATGTACATAAATTGATGATTCCTTATGTGTTAAAACATCTTATATCCTCCATATACAGGATGATTATTTTATCTAGCTGCTATTGATTTAAAATAATCAGCTGCTATTATTGTTTTTAAACATTCACATGTGGCTCCTTCAACAATGTTTATCATGCAGGCAATGGACTTATACAATGTAGTACTAATATTTGACGTAGTTATCTGAATACGATTATCTCTTTGACAGGTAGAGAGGCTTCTCTTATTGGCCCATCTAAACGTAACACAACAGTCCATGTCGCCATGGTTACAGACGTCTTTGCGTGTCTTACGCTGATGACGCAATTTCCGGTTACACTGTGCACAGGCCGCGGGTGCGGCTCAGC
The DNA here is from genome assembly GCF_027579735.1 of Bombina bombina. Lineage (NCBI taxonomy): Eukaryota > Metazoa > Chordata > Amphibia > Anura > Bombinatoridae > Bombina > Bombina bombina. Next base: position 64,831,354 of record NC_069505.1, read on the forward strand.
GTTGTTAGGAGCCACTTAGGGTTATTTAACCCCTTAATGACCGGATCCTTTTTCAATTTTCTTACCCTTAATGACAATGGCTATTTTTACATTTCTGCAGTGTTTGTGTTTAGCTGTAATTTCCCTCTTACTCATTTACTGTACCCACACATATTATATACCGTTTTTCTCGTCATTAAATGGACTTTCTAAAAATACCATTATTTTTATCATGTCTTATAATTTACTAAAAAAATAATAATAAAATAAGAGGAAAAAATGGAAAAAAACACACTTTTTCTAACTTTGACCCCCAAAATCTGTTACACATCTACAATCACCAAAAAACACCCATGCTAAATAGTTTCTAAATTTTGTCCTGAGTTTAGAAATACCCAATGTTTACATGTTCTTTGCTTTTTTTGCAAGTTATAGGGGCAATAAATACAAGTAGCACTTGCTATTTCCAAACCACTTTTTTTCAAAATTAGCGCTAGTTACATTGGAACCCTGATATCTGTCAGGAATACCTGAATATCCCTTGACATGTATATATTTTTTTTTAGAAGACAACCCAAAGTATTGATCTAGGCCCATTTTGGTATATTTCATGCCACCATTTCACCGCCAAATGCGATCGAAAAAAAAAAAGTTCACTTTTTCACAAAATTTGTCACAAACTTTAGGTTTCCCACTGAAATTATTTACAAACAGCTTCTGCAATTATGGCACAAATGGTTGTAAATGTTTCTCTGGGATCCCCTTTTTTCAGAAATAGCAGACTTATATGGCTTTGGGGTTGCTTTTTGGTAATTAGAAGGCCGCTAAATGCCGCTGCGCACCACACGTGTTTTATGCCCAGGAGTGAAGGGGTTAATTAGGGAGCTTGTAGGGAGCTTGTAGGGTTAATTTTAGCTTTAGTGTAGTGTAGTAGACAACCCCAAGTATTGATCTAGGCCCATTTTGGTATATTTTATGCCACCATTTCACCGCCAAATGCGAGCAAATAAAAAAAAAAACAACATTTTTCACAATTTTAGGTTTCTCACTGAAATTATTTACAAACAGCTTGTGCAATTATGGCAGAAATTGTTGTAAAAGCTTCTCTGGGATCCCCTTTGTTCAGAAATAGCAGACTTATATGGCTTTGGCGTTGATTTTTGGTAATTAGAAGGCCGCTAAATGCTGCTGCGCACCACACGTTAATTATGCCCAGCAGTGAAGGGGTTAAATTAGGTAGCTTGTAGGGAGCTTGCAGGGTTAATTTTAGAGATCAGCCTCCCACCTGACACATCCCACCCCCTGATCCCTCCCAAACAGCTCTCTTCCCTCCCCCACCCCACAATTGTTCCCGCCATCTTAAGTACTGGCAGAAAGTCTGCCAGTACTAAATAAAAGAGGTTTTTTTAAAAAAAAAAAAAAAAAAAAAATAAAGTATTTTAGCTGTGATGGACCCCTGCCTTAGCCCCAACCTCCCTGATCCCCCCTCCAGCTCTCTAACCCTCTCCCCTACCTAATTACCGCCATCTTGGGTACTGGCAGCTGTCTGCCAGTACCCAGTTTGGCCCCCAAAACCCCCCCAAAAGTATTTTTATTTTATTTTTTACTTAAAAAACTATTTCTGTAGTGTAGCAGCCCCCCACAATACCCCCACCCCCACCCCCTCCCAGATCCTTTTATATTTTTTTAAAAAAAAAATTCCCTTTTTTTCCCCTTTCTGCCCTCATTCATTGATGTCAGTGTGGCTAATGGGTGCACGTGCACGCGTGCGCACGTGCACGCGTGCCCCGTGCACACGCACATGCACGCTCACGTGCACACTCGTGCATCGTGCACGCGCAGCATCGTGCACGCGCACGCGCATCGTGCACGCGCACGCGCATCGTGCACCCGGCGGACACTGGCACTATCGCTACCGGTGCAGAGAGGGCCACAGAGTGGCTCTATCTGCATCGGAGGCTTGTAAAGTGGTATTGCAGGATGCCTCCATATCGAGGCATCACTGCAATACCCTCAGAGCTGCTGGAAGTGATTGTGATCACTTCCAGCACTCTGTTTGACAACTGACGTACCAGGTACGTCCATTGTCATTAACTGCTTGTTAATGCATGACGTACCTGGTACGTCAGTTGTCATTAAGGGGTTAAGGTGAAGGGGTAATGTATAGAGCATACTGCTTTTTGTTTTATTCAAAATGTCTGTATCATGCATTTGAAAAAGGGGGTGCAATACCTCCGAAACGTTATGCGTTTTTAAAGTTATTTATTAAAGGCTAAGTTTTACCTTTTTTTCAGCGAGTGCCTTTTTTTCTACTTATGGATATTGGATGTTTTTTCAAGTGCACCCTGGAGGTTGTTACATTATATGGAGTGCCTATTCTAATGACTCTGATATATATATAATCAGGGCCTGGAAGCCACTGGCACCTTAAATTTAGGACACCCATGGGTGCCACCTTCTGGCTGCCACTAGCTGTGCCTTAAAGTTAGCTTGGTGTAGCTGGATCCTTTCATAGAAATTCAACATTAGTTTTTTTATGCATTATATGTATCTTTGTTTTTTTAAATGTTGAGTAAAGAAATCCATCACTTGCTGTTCATGATTATACATTCGGTACCTGTGTTCAGAGGCAATTTCCCTTTATACAATTTAAATGTATACAGCCCAATAAATAAAGGGATAATGTTATATATCTGGTTCCTGAAATGTGTAAATTCCTCCGTATCTACGAGAGCCAGTGGCAGGGCTTTTCCACATCCAGGTGGAAGATTGTGGTTTCGCAGTCCGTGCATTCAAGATCTCAAGTGAATATTATGATTTATTTTTTTTAGTTCACAGCCCACTTGGCAACATCTGCTCCTTCTATCTTGATGTTGTTACTGTTTTGTTAACCATGCAGAAAATAACTGGAAAGCCTGAACTACCCGAACTCTGAAAACACCTACTAAATTATACATGAAGCCAACGAGGGCAATGTCACTTGCTGGGGAAGGCGAAGAGATCACTTCAATTATACAATATCGCTAGCACAAACCGCCCCAAGAGAGCTCAGTGAAGAACATTTTGAAAGACTTTGTCCAGTCAGAGTAAGGTCAGAGAGAATATGTGCTGGTAAATCTCCCACCAAGGATATACAAGGCTAGAACTAGTGCTGATTACATTATAAGTGTGACCGTTATCTGTTTCTGGAAGGTGCTGCTTCCTTTAATAAACTGTCTGAGCATGCAGGCTCATTTCTAAGTTAAAGTTGCATTTATTTATTATTAAATGGTCCTGTATTAAAGGGGCAGTGTACTACAGATTTTTCTACTTTTTAATTTGTTTCCATGATACAGTGGGGCCTATCTATCAAGCTCCGAAAGGAGCTTGGCGGCCCGAGTTTCTGGCGAATCTGAAGACTCGCCAGAAACAGCAGTTATGAAGCAGCGGTCACAAAGACCGCTGCTCCATAACCTGTCCGCCTGCTCTGAGCAGGCGGACAGGAATCGCCGGAAATCAACCCGATCGAGTACGATTAGGTTGATTGAAACCCCCCCTGCTGGCGGCCCATTGGCCGCGAGTCTGCAGGGGGCCAGCGTTGTACCAGCAGCACTTGTGAGCTGCTGGTGCAATGCTGAATACGGAGAGCGTATTGCCGTCCGTATTCAGCGAGGTCTGGCGGACCTGATCCGCACTGTCGGATCAGGTCCACCAGACTTTGTTAAATAGAGGCCATTGTATCTGCTTGAGTATAATAAAGGGATAGGAAAGTCAAAATGAAACGTGCAGGATTCAGATAGAGCAGGTTATTTTAAAACACTTTTAAATTCACTTCTATTTTCAATTGTGCTTCCTTCTCTTAGTATCCCTTGTTGAAAACGAATGCGCACATATCCTACACTAGTGGGAGCTAGCTGTTGATTGGTGCCTGCACACATTTGTCCCTTCTGATTGGCTAACTAGATGTGTTCAGCTAACTGCATAGTTGCAAACATTTGTAAAAAAAAACCAAGGAACCCTTTTCAGCTATCAATTACCTGCATGAAAATTGTTACCACACCCCCTGCCCTAAAGTTCCGCCAACTTTGCCAACCCCACATAATTAGCATAATTTAGCTCCGCCTATTATGTAGAGATACACAGTACTATAAAGAGGTTCCATATGTCTTAAACACACACATTTAACACTATACAGACGTACGTAGCATTTGCCACACAAACACATAGCACTTTATATATACACATTTAATGCACTATAGACGTACGTAGCATTTGCCAACCGTGATACCCTTCTATTTCTGCCTGGCTGTCAGGCAATGTCTGCACCCTTGCCCAGTTCTCTCCTCCTTTTTACACCCCATATATACAGGATTCACACCTGGTGCTTAAAAGACAGCGCACCCTCATATGGGGAAAATGGATATGAAGCTAAAAGAGAAACTTCAGGGCCAGGGGATCTGTTGTGGGTATGTAGTAGGCAGAGCCGCTGCGTTGTGATAAAATATCTAGCTAGTGTATAAAGCTGGTCAAAAGGCTGCAGGGCCAGAGGACTGTTTTGATGTGAGTATAGGGCTGGCAAATGGGTTGCAGGACCAGGGGTCTAATCAGTTTAATAGTTGGGTTATGGGTTTTTTCTTTGTGTTTTTTTATGAACGGTCAAATCTGATTTTTAAACTTTTAAACAATGAGACTGTCATGGCTGGTCACTTTACAGCAGTATTTTGGCACAGCAGAAAGGTTGCCAGTACCTGTTCTACATGGTTACTAGGCTGCAAGCTGTTTGCAGGTGGGGGCTACTAGTTGCTGTACATATATCTATAATCATGAGTAAGTCTCAGGTATTCTCTGCAGTTTTTACGGCTACTGAGTATGACAGTAATTAAAATAACATGTATATGTTCAGCCTCACAGATTACTTAACCTACATTTTACACAATGTGGTCCTGCCTTACACAATGTACAAACCTAGGTTTATTTAAGTCTGCGACGCTGAGGAGCATAAATATCAATGCATCACACTAGTTACCTCTGGCAATTTGTAGGCTAATTTATTTTAACACTATGTGCTACACATTACCCTAATCTATACCACCATAAAAAAAGGGCTTACCACGAGTGTTACGATTCCCAAACAGGTATATTTAAATAATATTCTTAAAACATGGAATCCAGGAATAACACTTTATAAGTTATAGTCCAAAGCACTGCACATGCCATGACGGTTATTTAAACGTATGGTGTACAGCTCTAATGAGTGGTGTTGTGCAGAGTAAGCGTCACCAGGGCCAGTGCTAGGATTTTTGGCTACACAGGCAAACACAAATTTTGCCGCCCCCCCCTCCACACAATTTAAAAAAAATATATATTTCATTAATGTTCTAGTAATGTGTAATAGCTATAATGGTTAATTTCTGCATGACAATGTCCTAAAGTGGTGGCTCTGCACAACATACCAGGTAACAAAATGTACCTACACACACACATACAGTACATACATACTCTACATACTCATACACATACATAGTTTCACACATACACATTTACACACATACAGACACACTCATACACACACACATTTATACATACATGCACACATATTTAAACCTTTATTTATACACACATACACATTTACACCCACACAATACATATTTACACACACATATACATACACACATATACTGTATATATATATATATACACACAAACATGCATACATACACAATGACACAGACATATAATCAAACACGCACACACATATACAAACACACACACACATACACAGAAACACACACACACAAATACACACACGCACACACATATACAAACACACACACACATACACAGAAACACACACACACAAATACACAGACACACACAAATACACACACACACAAATACACACACAAACATATTCTGCCATAAACAATGTCCAACAATGTACTACAGTTGTTACAGATGTTCCTATAGGTGTAGCCTCTTAATCTCTATACCACTGGCGCGCATAGCTCTATAGAGACTCAGACTAATCATAATTTATTCATAAGAATTCCTGGATAGCTCTTGGCTGTATTATTATTTAATTCTAAACCCACAAAACTAATGCTATATAACAGTCAGTGTCACAGACCAGTGAGACCACAGTTTCCTTTTTTATATATATTTTTTCATATAAATCTAATGGCACCATTTTTTTTCTTTCAACAGCACTAACACACAGCACTACACGTGGTGCCATTAGATTTATATGAAATAAAAATATATAAAAAAGGAAACTGTGGTCTCACTGGTCTGTGACACTGACTGTTATATAGCATTAGCTTTGTGGGCTTAGAATTAAATAATAATACAGCCAGGAGCCATCCAGGAATTCTTATGAATAAATGATGATTAGTCTGAGTCCTATAGAGCTAGGCACTGTTGCACACTTGCACAGTCAGAGTCAGACATGATCTCTTCAATACTTCAGACTGTGGGGCATATTTATCAAGCTCCGAATGCTGCTCCATAACCTGTTTGCCTGCTCTAAGCAGGCGGACAGACATCGCCGGAAATCAACCCGATTGAGTACGATCGGGTTGATTGACACCCCCTGTTGGCAGCCGATTGGCCGCGAGTCTGCAGGGGGTGACATTGCACCCGCAGCTCTTGTGAGCTGCTGGTGCAATGCTGAATACAGCAAGCATATTGCTCGCCATATTCAGCGAGGTCTGTCGGACCTGATCCGCACTGTCGGATCAGGTCCGACAGACCTTGATAAATAGAGGCCAGTGTCTACTCTGAAATAATACAGCCAGGCCCAGGACACAGGAGCCACCCAGGAATTCTTATAAATAAATCTTTAATAATAAATGATGCACCAAAACGCCAACCACCTACGTCTCTCATAGTGTCCAGTAGTACCGCGGCACCGGCCTCTCTGGCCATCTGGGTGGGACCATGGGAAGGTGTTCGGTCCTTCACTTGTGGGGTGCGTGGCTCAGCCTTAATTTCAAAAAGTGGGACAAGTTCTGTGGGTGGTGGTTTGAGCTCCAGGCATTCTCGTCCAACAACTGTGTCAGTGCCGCCAACGTATCCCTCTGAGCATGTGACCCATATCCTCCAATCGGGTTAGCAGATTCCCTGTACGGGAGGGGAGGGCAGCAGAGCAGAGGGAAGTTGGTAAAGGACAGGAGTGCTTGCCGCTACAGAGGCAAAAAAAAAATGATTTTTCCTCATATTGTAAATTTACGCCCCCCTACAGAAGCAATCTAAGGCGGCTGCCAAGAATGCCTATATGCAAGAGCCGGCCCTGAGCATCACATTCTGAAAACCATTCGCCCTCAATGCCGCTGTCTTGCCCTGATCATAAACAGCAATTTACTCTTCTTAGCTGTCTGGTCCTCCCTGCACTGCGCAGCATGGCTCTCCGGCCCTGGCCCCTCAGCAACAGCTGATATATAGAGGTGGTAGGCAGCCTGTAGCTCCAGGCCATGCAGAGCCACAGGAGACTCACTGCTCCTGAGGGCCCTAGCTACAACCTAACTAGATGACGAGATGCAACGACCACCGGCATAATACTACATCTCCCATCGGCCACCGTATCTAAACTACCAATCTCGAGCAAAGTTAGTTTAAAAAAACTTAAAATCCCCACCAACCACTGCAAACTAAAACCCAAACAGAGCACACTACAATTCCCTGTGCAGCGCGCAACAACTTGTGCAAGAACCTTGGTTGAACTACAGCTTGTGACAACCACCACATTGTGTTGCCACTGACTCTGAAGCCCAGGACATTTAAATGGCCGGGACTGGGTGTCATAACCACTGCATTCACCTACTTCTCTAATCTATCCTTTGTTCATTCTGCCTTTCAACTACTGACAGGAATACCTCCCACTTTATTCCCTATAAAGTGACAAACCTCCTACTTTGCAGTGCTTGGTTATTTCTCACTCAAGCTCATTCGTAACCTCAGAACTCCTGTGATTACCCAAACAGCACTCCTGAACTACTAACCCTCCGCCCACTCACGGAACTAGCGGTGACGTCACACGCATAGACTCACGCATCTAGAGACCGGAGCGCTCCTCTCCAACCGGCACAAACAAACAGACAGAGTTACTAACTCCTGCAGATTAACGTTACTTTCTCATTCTGTGTCATAACATTGCATCCACTCGGTAAGTTCCGCTGAACCACCAATTAATTCAGTAGCACCATTTTTTCATAATTGTCGTCTCATTCATACAAATCACATACCCTGAATTAGTCCAATAGGTTAGAACTCTTGGTCAGAAAGTTTCCTACCTTTAAGTGCATATGCTATTCTGATTCTGTGTAACGTTACTACATTTTATATCTGCTAATTTTGTATTTACCATTAACGGTACAGTGGTACAGTACTGGGTAGAGCTGACTGCTCACATGTCCCATCTGCTGACTACCTGAACCTTATATTAATGAGAAGTGTATTTATGAGACTGTACTCCCTGCTGCCATCCTTCATTCATTACAGGATCATTCCTACACCTCCCAACACCTCATTTAAAGCTGCAGTTGCGGTCCAATACTCACATTCCCTTTTATTTGCAGGGATTACTGAGTTGTAGATACTGCCTGACAGTAATAACCAAGTCTTGGTTATGGACCCAGCAGCCCTAGTAGCACATGTAGAAGCCCTTACTCAAACAGTAGAGAATATCTCTAAGGGGTTCACTGCCTTACAAGCTGAGAATACCTCCCTAAAACAATATATAAATGACAAGTTAGAAGCCATTAGATCAGCTCACACTTCACATGAGCCACAACCCAATCCCCCTCAGCCATTCAGTGGACAAAGATCAGAATTCAGGGAATTTAGGAATTCTTGTTACTTGTATTACCAATTAAAACCTAAAACCTATGTTAATGAGCACCTTAAGGTACTCACTACTATCTCCTACCTCCGTGGAGAACCCCGTATATGGGCCAATTTATTTTTTGAGACTAACGATCCCATACTGTACTCTCTAGAACAATTTTTCAAGGCTATGGGTCAGCTTTACGATGACCTCTACAAACAGCTATCGGCTGAAACTGCTATGAGATCCCTCCGCCAGCACAAAAGACCGGTGGAGGACTACATCGCAGAGTTCAAAAAATGGTCCCCTGACACTCAGTGGAATGATCTCTCCTTACGGAATCAATTCCGTTTGGGGCTCTCTGAAACCCTCAAAGATGAGCTAGCCAGGCAGCCACTTCCTGACACCTTGGATAAATTGATTGATATCAGTATAACTTTGGACAGGCGTATAAGAGAGAGACGCTCAGAAAAAGCACATACTGACACAAACATCAAAACTGCAGCACCTTCACCCACTACCCACTCACAGAGACCTACACCTAGGGCTGCTGAAACCCACATGGAACTGGGATTCATCAGAGGACCCCTAACCCCCCAAGAAAAACAGAGGAGGAAAAATCTAGATCTTTGTATGTACTGTGGCGGCATAGATCACTCTGTTAAAGACTGCCTCCAGCTACAACGCAGGAAGGGTAAGCAGTTAACCACTGACCACTGTCTATCAGCTAATCAGATACAAACTAACCATTGCTCCCTTCCTATTCTGTTACAGTGGGAACACCACCGAATCCACTCCAAGGCAATCCTTGACTCCGGTGCCAGCCATAACTACATTGATCACCAGTTCACTGTTGTTAATAAAATACCACTTGTCACAAAAAGCACTCCAAGTGTCCTGCGTTTTGTTGATGGGAAAGAAATTACATCAGGTCCTATCTTGTACCATACTATCCCTTTAAGGGTTACTACCCAGGGATTACATACAGAATATGTCACATTCGATGTAATTCCTTACCCCTTATATCCTGTTATTCTAGGTATCACTTGGTTTCAACAGCACGATCCAACAATAATCTGGTCATCTTCCCAGGTTATCTTTAACTCCTCTTATTGTAAAGATACCTGCCTACATCAGGAGCAATTATTGTTGGATACTGCTCCTACATTCCCGGATGCTTACTCCTCATTCACTGATGTATTTGATAAAAAGGAATCAACTAATCTGCCCCCACATAGGGTTTATGACTGCCCCATTGATTTGTTACCAGGGGTTGATATACCTTACGGTCACATTTTTCCGTTATCTGAACCAGAATTGGAACATCTCAAGACATACCTAAAAGAAAATCTACAGAAGGGTTTCATACGCCCCTCTACCTCTCCAGCCGGAGCAGGAATATTCTTTGTCAAAAATAAAGACCAAAGTCTACGACCTATCATAGATTATAGAGAGCTGAACAAGCGCACAATTAAGAACCGCTACCCCTTGCCTCTCATTCCCCAGCTAATTGACTGGTTACGGGGCGCCACTATTTTCACCAAATTAGATCTACGAGGCGCCTATAATCTGGTACGCATCAAGGAAGGTCATGAATGGCTAACTGCTTTCCGTACCAGATACGGCTTGTTTGAATACACTGTTATGCCTTTTGGGCTATGCAACGCACCCGCCACTTTTCAGTACTTCATCAACGATATCTTCAAAGACTATTTGGATATCTTCATGGTTATCTATCTCGATGACATCCTCATTTATTCCTCAAACCTCCAAGAACACATCAAACATGTTACCTTGGTTTTAACAAGATTAAGGGATAACTCCCTATATGTTAAACTGGAGAAGTGTACTTTCCATTCCCAGGAAATAAGATTTTTGGGTTACAGGATAACCCCAAACGGAATCCAAATGGAAAACGGATTGGCCAGTGCCTAAAACTAAAAGAGAGATCCAGAGATTTATGGGTTTCGCTAACTTCTATAGAAAGTTCATCAAGAACTTCGCTGAATTGACTAGACCCCTAACAAATCTCACAAAGACCACTAGTACTTTCAACTGGAACAATGAACTGCAAGTAGTTTTTGACTTCTTGAAGCATGCATTTACCACAGCTCCGATACTTCGGTTCCCCGAACCTAGTTTACAATATGTGTTAGAAGTGGACGCCTCCAACTATGCTCTGGGAGCAATTCTCTCCCAAAGGACCTCTCCCTCCGATCCTCTGCATCCAGTAGCCTATTATTGACGCTTACTTAATACTGCAGAGGTTAACTACCCCATTGGTGACAAGGAACTACTGGCCATCAAAAGCTCCTTGGAACAATGGAGACATCTCCTGGAAGGAACTTGTTTCCCGATTCTAATCTATACTGACCATAAGAATCTGGAGTATCTGAAAGCTAACCGCACCCTTAGTTCCCGTCAAGTTCGCTGGAACTTATTCCTCTCAAGATTTAACTACCTTATCACCTATAGACCTGCAAATAAAAACAAAAAAGCTGATGCCCTCTCCAGGCAACTAGTTGATCCTTTAACATCCCTGACGGAGTCTTCACTCGTCCCCGCAGATAGGTTTCTAGCTCTAACAGCTGAACAAACAACACGTTTTACAACTGAACAGTCTGCGGATTCTCTAAAACCACTGGATAAGTTAACCCAGCATGATGATGGGCTGTATTACTACCAAGAACGAGTCTATGTACCACCTTCACTCAGATCAACCGTTCTCCATACACTACACGATTCCCGGTTATCTGGACATCTGGGAATCAATAAGACCCAGGACCTGGTACAAAGATTTTTTTGGTGGCCTACGCTAGTCTCAGACACTGCAGATTATGTTCAAACCTGCAAGATTTGTGTAACAACCAAGACTGGGAAAACCTCTCCAGTTGGTTATCTCATTCCTCTACCTACCCCTGAATGTTCGTGGACTGACATAGCTATTGACTTCATTGTCGAGCTCCCAGAATCACACAAATATAACACTATACTTGTGGTCGTTGACTTATTCAGCAAAATGGCTCATTTCGTTCCTTTTCATAAGCTTCCAACCACATCGGAAACTGTTACATTAATGTTCAACCATGTATTCAAGCTCCACGGACTTCCACAGTCCATCACCTCAGATAGGGGAACCCAGTTCACCAGCAAATTTTGGAAACAACTATGTGACACGTTGAACATCCATAGACGCCTCAGCACTTCTTTCCATCCTCAAACCAATGGACAGACCGAGAGAACCAACCAATGGTTGGAACAGTACTTGAGATGCTTCATCTCAGCCCGTCAGGACGATTGGGCTCAACTCCTTCCTTATGCGGAATTTGCCTTTAACAATACTGTTCATTCATCGACCAAGTACACTCCCTTTTATGTTAACTATGGTTATCATCCCAACTTTGAATGGGAGACCTCTAACTCTAGTTCGTGTCCAATTGTAAACGAACTGCTCAACACCATTTCAGACACTTTCTCCTTAGTGAAAAGCAACATCGATCTAGCTAAATCCCGTTACAAGTACCATTACGATAAAAGACGACTATCCTCTCCTGCTTATGCTGTAGGAGACTACGCCTGGTTGTCCACCCGTAACCTTCATCTCTCTGTGCCATCCAAGAAATTGTCCTCTAACTATGTTGGACCATTCCCTGTAGTCAAAGTGGTCAATCCCAATGCTGTCACTCTCGCTCTACCCCCGACCATGAAATCTCATCCTACTTTTCACGTTTCTCTTTTGAAACCATATCGGCTACTTCGGAACCATTCTCCTTTGGAACCTGTCATTGCCTTAGTCCCAGATACTTCATTGCAATATGAAGTACACAAGATTTTGGATTCCAGAGTATCTCACAGACAACTGCAGTATCTCATCCATTGGAAAGGCTATCCAGATTCTGAGGACTCCTGGGAACCGGCTGCCAACCTGTCGGCCCCCAGACTCGTCCGTCAGTTTCATAATCGGTTCCCCGATCGTCCGGCTCCCGATCACCGGAGTTGATCTTTGAGGAGGGGGTCCTGTCATAACCACTGCATTCACCTACTTCTCTAATCTATCCTTTGTTCATTCTGTCTTTCAACTACTGACAGGAATACCTCCCACTTTATTCCCTATAAAGTGACAAACCTCCTACTTTGCAGTGCTTGGTTATTTCTCACTCAAGCTCATTCGTAACCTCAGAACTCCTGTGATTACCCAAACAGCACTCCTGAACTACTAACCCTCTGCCCACTCACGGAACTAGCGGTGACGTCACACGCATAGACTCACGCATCTAGAGACCGGAGCGCTCCTCTCCAACCGGCACAAACAAACAGACAGAGTTACTAACTCCTGCAGATTAACGTTACTTTCTCATTCTGTGTCATAACATTGCATCCACTCGGTAAGTTCCGCTGAACCACCAATTAATTCAGTAGCACCATTTTTTCATAATTGTCGTCTCATTCATACAAATCACATACCCTGAATTAGTCCAATAGGTTAGAACTCTTGGTCAGAAAGTTTCCTACCTTTAAGTGCATATGCTATTCTGATTCTGTGTAACGTTACTACATTTTATATCTGCTAATTTTGTATTTACCATTAACGGTACAGTGGTACAGTACTGGGTAGAGCTGACTGCTCACATGTCCCATCTGCTGACTACCTGAACCTTATATTAATGAGAAGTGTATTTATGAGACTGTACTCCCTGCTGCCATCCTTCATTCATTACAGGATCATTCCTTCACCTCCCAACACCTCATTTAAAGCTGCAGTTGCGGTCCAATACTCACATTCCCTTTTATTTGCAGGGATTACTGAGTTGTAGATACTGCCTGACACTGGGTCCCAAATTCCAGGACTGTCTCGGCAAAAACGGGACAGTTGGCAACTGCCAGTAGTGCAATGATGTTCCTTCAGAAAAGAATAACAAGAAAATGAAGCAAATTGGATAACAGAAGTAAATTGGAAAGTGTTGCTTATAGTTACAGACTTCTATTTGTGGGGGCTACAAAAACAATAATGTTCTTTAACAGATAATAGCATCAATAATAAAATATTTATATTATATTAGTAATAAATAATAATGTGCTTATAGTTACCTACTAGTTTCCATCCACCTAAATCAACTGTAATGACAGAGTAGGCACATGGCAGCTGCTAAAAAAATGATTGAGCAGGAAGCAGCTAGCCCTGACTTCAGAGACCCTTTATCAGAACAGGAACTAGCTGTTACCATTTTTCCAAAGTAGTCTAGCTGCAGACTGGAGCTCCACTCTAGACAGGAAACATGTGTGACCTCCACTGACTCTAGACAGGAAACACGTGACCTCCACTCAAAGCTCTTTTTTTAAAAATCAACTTTAATGTAACAAACAACCTATAGACAATCATTCTGAAAATGAAACATTTTGCAGCTTTCTTGTTCAAGGGACATTAAACCCAATTTTTTTCTTTCATGATTCAGATAGAGATTACCATTTTAAACAACTTTCTAATTTACTTCTATTATCTAATTTGCTTCATTCTCTTGATATTCGTTCCTGAAAAGCATATCTAGATAGGCTCAGTAGCTTCTGATTGGTGGCTGCACATATTTGCCTCATGTGATTGGGTCACCCATTTGCATTGCTATTTCTTTAACAAATGATATCTAAAGAATGAAACAAATTACATAATAGAAGTAAATTGGAATGTTGTTTAAAATTGTATTCTCTGTCTGAATCATGAAAGAAATGTTTTGGGTTTAATGTCCCTTTAATGTTCATTCACAGTGGTTTATGCTGATTCTTATTCAGTCAGCTTCTTATTCTGCAACTGATTACAATTTGCAAAATATAGATATCTAGCATTATTTTTATTTTAAATAAAATAATACACTTTCCAAAAACCTAAACAAACTTACATTTTATATAAAAAAAATCCTCTTATATTGCAATAATCAGATGGCAAACATGGCATAATTTTGATTGTTTCTAATAAGTAACTTATATTATAAAAGGGTTAAAAATGTGTGGAATATACAAGGCGTGAGCCTCTTCATGGGACATACATGCTATCAGCCTTGTCCAATGCTCTTTATGGCAAACAAATTGGTGCCAACCTTGCCACTTTATATATTTTACCTTTTCTAAATAAGTCATTGCTATTTTAAAAATTATAAAATCTTTTGAGACACTCATTTATGTGTGTAAATATACACAAGGCGTGAACCCATCATAGGATAGACTGTTATCAGCCTGGCCAGCGCCCTTTATTGCAAACAAATTGGTGCCAACCTTGCCACTTCATATATTTTCCCTTTTCTGAATAAGTAATTGGTATTTTAAAAGGGTTAAAATTATTTGGGTCACTCATTTCTGTGTAGATATATACAGGGCTTTAACCCCATTTATAGAATAGACATATTTTCAGCCTGACCCAATGCTTTTTAAGGCAAACAATCTGGTGCCATCCTTGCCACTTCATACATTTTATTTTTTCTGAATAAGTAACGGGTATTTTAAAAGGGTTAACATCCTTTGGGCCACAAATTTTTGTGTGGATACATACACGGCGTGAAGCCCTTCATAGGATAAGCATGTTTTTAGCCTGGCCCAATTTTTATAGCAAACAAGCTTGTGCCAAACTTGCCATCTCATATATTTTATTTTTTCTGAATAAGTAACTGGTCATTTGAAAAGGTTAGAATACTTTGGGCTGTGATGAGAGTGGGAAGTGACGTCACTGGATGGGGGCGGGGCTTAGGCTGATGACGATGTCGAAGTTTACCCCACCTGAGCCTTTTGATTTTTCTCAGCCTGCAGCTTGGCCCACATGGCGTCAGCGGTTTCAGCGCTACAGGATTGCTTCCAAGCTGGACAAGGAGAGTGGTGAAGTACAAGTTAATTCTCTTTTATACTCTATGGGGAAAGATGTGGAGCCAGTGTTCAATGCCTTTACTTTCCAAGAAGGGAAAGAATTTGACTTTGAAATAGTTATGAATAAACTTTGTGCCCACTTTGTGCCCAAAAGAAATGTGATTCATGAGAGAGCTTGTTTTCGCAAACGTGTTCAGCGTGTGGGAGAATCTGTGGAGTCATTTGTGCACAGCCTGTATGAACTAGCTGAATTCTGTGAGTTTGGTGTTGCTAAAGAGGAGCAAATCAGAGACAGAATAGTCATAGGAATTGCAGATGCTGATTTAACATTAGATGGGGCTATTAGGATGGCCCACCAGAGTGAACTGGTGAAAAAGCAAAGTGCTGATCTGAGATCTGAGAGTATTGTGGATGAAGTGCAGCAGTTCAGAAGAGCTGCTAGTGAAAGGCACAGTGCGAGCGGTAAACCTAGGGCAACAGATAGGCACAGAAGTGGATGGACGCAGCATGCCCGATGCACACGGTGCAACCGTGCCCATGATCAGAGTGTCATATGCCTGTAGAAAATGTAACAGAATGGGCCATTTTGAAGTGGTGTGTAAAACTGAATATATTAAGGAGATGCAGGTGGATATCGACCAGGAGGGTCAAGAAGTGTTCTTTGTAGGGTCTGTTGTTGAACGGACGGGTTCAGAAGATGATTGGAGGGTTACTCTTACTGTAATGGCAGCCAAAGTTGCCTTTAAGATTGACACAGGAGCAGACATCACTGTAATGTCTCTTGCAGCATTCATAAAACTGCCTCGACAGCCCCAGCTGGCGAAAGTCACAACAAAAGTCCATAGTCCTGGTGGCCGCATTGATTGTGTGGGGAAATTTCTTGCCAGCTGCGAGTACAAGCAAAGAAAATTCACCATGTGGGTGCATGTGATTAGAGGTCAGTGTGTTAACAACTTATTGAGCAGAAAAGCAGCCTGTGGTTTGGGCCTAGTAGCCATAGTGAATGAGATCTCAGAAGATATGTTTGGTGAATTGGGCCTACTGAATTGCAACCCAGTCCGTATATCACTTAAAGGTGACGCAGTCCCAAACAGCATTACCACTCCCTGTAGAATTCCATTCCCGCTCATGCCTCAAATGGAGAAGGAGCTTCTGCATATGAAGAATATGGGGGTTATTGAAGAGGTTGCTGAAGCAACTGACTGGTGTGCCCCCATTGTGCCTGCTGCGAAGAAAAACGGGAAGGTATGCATCTGCTGAATGAGGCGGTGAAGAGAGAGAGATATGTGCTGCCGACACTTGAAGACATAGCTTCAAAATTGGCTGGGGCGAAGTTCTTCTCTACATTGGATGCTTCTAGCGGCTTCTGGCAGATACCTCTAGATCCAAAGTGCTGCAAACTGACTACCTTCGTTACACCGGTAGGTTGGTTTTGCTTCTGCAGACTCCCCTTCGGTATATCCTCTGCTCCTGAAATCTTTCAAAGAGAAATGAGTTCTCTCCTAAGAGACCACATGGGCACGGCAGTTGTCATGAATGACATCTTGGTGTATGGGTCTACATTGGAGGAAAATGATTAGCGATTGAGCTGTATGCTGCAGACTGTTAGAGAGTCCGGGCTGAAGCTAAATAAAGAGAAATGCCATTTTAGGAAAGCTGAGTTATGTTACTTTGGGCATATCATCAATGGGGATGGCATTGAGCCAGACCCCGAGAAAATTTGTGCTATTGAACAGATGAAAAGTCCTTCTGATGTACATGAGCTGAGACAAATATTGGACCTTGTAAATTATGTGGGCAGGTTCCTTCCAGATTTATCCACAATACTACACCCTATCACAGAGTTGCTAAAGAAAGATGTTGCCTGGGTCTGGGGACCTTCTCAGGAAGAGTCTTGTATGCAGGTCAAGTCCCTGCTGGAGTCTGCCACAGTGTTGGGGTTCTACGACCCTTCCAAAAAGACTGTGGTTAGTGCTGATGCGAGCAGTTATGGGTTAGGGGCCACCCTCCTGCAGTTGAATGAAAACAAACTACAGCCCATCGCCTATTGTTCCCGTACACTGACGGCTGCTGAGTCAAAATACGCCCAAATTGAGAAAGAGTGCCTGGCTGAAGTTTGGGCCTGTGAGCGCTTTCAGCGTTGCCTAGTGGGTTTAGAGAAATTTAGTCTGGAGATTGATCATAAACTGCTAGTCCCTCTAATCAACTCCTAAGATATTGACAAAACACCCCTAAGATGCCAGAGACTTCTAATGAGGCTGCTCAGGTTCAACGTTCATGCAGTGCAACTGCCGGGGAAACAACTGGTTGTGGCAGATACACTTCTCAGGCTCCCGCTGGCTGCTGCTGAAGAGTCTTCAACGGAATCAGATGTGAAAGTGTATGTAGATCAAGTTCTGGCCTCCAAATCCATTTCTTCAGGGAAGCTAGAACAAATAAAGAAAGAGACATATTTAGATACAGACCTTCAAGAAGTTATAAAGTACATATAAGAAGGTTGGCCCGAGAGTCGGGCAGCCTGGATGTCTTTAAGTTCTTACCAGTCAGAAAAGTCGCAGCTCACGGAGCTGGATAGGTTAGTGCTGTTCTAGGACCGCATTGTTATTCCTGTTAGCATGCGGCAGGAGATGTTTTTTTTTTTTTAATTTAATAAGTTTTTATTTGTTTACAACAATACAAATTCCATAAATACAGATTTTTCATGACATCATACATAGTTTACATGAAATTAACAAAGATACTAGCACCCTATACACTTATCTTTATCCCTAGGCCTAATATTGCCTAAGGAGTTTTCTCTGATACCAAGGGAAGTGTAATAAAAAAAAAGGATTTATTTTTTTATATTATTGCTGTTCCCCTTCTAAAACTCCACCCCCCCCTTCCTCCATCTCCAAAGAAGTGTTTCTTATTTTAATAATCCGATTAATTTGTTTTGTGTATTCTTCTCCCATAGATTCAATAAAAGTTCCCCATAAATTAATGAATCTATCCATTTTATTTAAACTGAACCTCTTATGGTCATATGCTTCCAGTATTGCTTCTCTCATCAGTGCCTTCTTAAGCTGGCTAACATTTGGGGATTTGTTGTTGATCCAAGTTATAAAGATCAGTGATCTTGTTTTCAGGATCACTATTTGTACAAATCTGCTGTTCCCTCCCCAAAGTGGAGATTTGGTAAGGAATATTACATTTACCGCTGATATTGAGATCTTTATTTTAAGTTAACCAAAATCCTATTCTTTTTTTTGAACAATAATTTATATTGGTTTTCATACATTATTAACATAACAACATTTGACAGATTCTATTTGTGATACATTCCTGAGTTTACACAATAGCATGAATCTCCCCCCATACACAGGAGATATATTTAAGTCGAGAGCTATTAAGGCTCCCCCTGCTCATCCCAGCATAATCTGGATGAGGAACTCTCAGTCCATTGGTCTCGAGGGGTTTTCCCCCTCTGTGATTTCTTGTGTATCGTCCATAATATTTAGGGAGTATTGCTCCTTCCTGGAGTGGGTTTTACATATCTGTCTGGAGTGCTTGGTAAACCTTTCAGAACCACATAGCATTAATAGTGTTGGAGATAACAAAAAACAAACTTATAAAGCTATACAAATAATTCAACAATTCAACAAGTTCTATCTGGGCTGGGTTGGCCTATGTGACCTATTCTATATGCATTTTAAAGGGTAAGATTTAGCAGAAATCCTGATACATGTTTGGTCCTAACTTGGGTATATTTGGTGTAGGGTAGTCCCCTATTGGACCCTATATTATGTCACTTACAACAGCTTGTGAGTATTTACGTTTTATACTGAGATCACTAACTAATTAAGTCGGTCGAGTTCACTATTTCTTCCCAATATAGTTTCATATCTAAAAATATATCTAATTGGTTTCTTCTGTAGTAGCCATACTGTTCTAGTGGGATTATATCACTGGTTTTTGATATCCATTGCTGGATTGTGGGTGTCAGGGGTGACTTCCAATTTAAAGCTATTAATGACTTTGCACTATTCAGACATATTTGTATTAAGTTTTGGCGAATTTTGCATCTACAACTCGAAGGGTGGTTTAATAATGCCGTTAATGGTGATAGTATGAAGTCCGTGCCTCCTAGTTTCTGTAGTTTCTGCTCAACCATTCTCCAAAAAGGTTTAATTTTAAGGCAATGCCACCAAACATGTGCCATAGTCCCTGTATCCCCACACCCCCTCCAGCATAGTGCCGTGGATGAAGGGTAAATACCAACGCATCAGGATTTTAACGTTCATTTCAATTATTTTGGTGGAGGTGGATGACCTGCGGGTGTTGTTGAAGATTTATTTCCATGCTTCCTCATCTATCTGCAGATCTAAATCTTGTTGCCAGTGTGTTGTGTATGCTGGGAGGTGAGTTTGCCTAGCTGTCTCTAATGTTCTTTGTGCCATAGAAAGAGTACCCCTGATGGGAGTAGCCAAAAGGCACAAACTTTCAAAGGTAGTAGGTGATCTGGTTAGATCCTGCTTATTACGGTTACTATGTATATAGTCTGAAAGTTGTGAATATTTAACATAAAAACCCCCTGTAGGATATGTGTCATTTCCTGTCTAGGTTTAAGTGCTCTCTTGTCTAGGAGGTTAATAATTGGTATTGAATCCGGAAGTTCCCATGTAACTCTAATATTTTGCAAAGGTTCATAGCCTCCTGTTAGTTCCATATTGGCCGAGATTGGTGTAAGTGGGGATTGGGATGAGAATAGTTTTGGTTATTTTTGGATTAGGTAATTAGGTAATCCCATACCTCTAATATGTGTTTATAGAGTAAGGAGGTATGACAAATTGTAGGTCTGAGACACTTGGCAATCCAGCAAATGGTGCCTGGCCTTGGGGCCCTGAGAATCTGGGAGTCCAAGGAAACCCAGGCTTTTACATCTTTTTTCATATGCCAATCTAGTATGTGTTGCAAGGCTATTGAGTGGTAGTAAGACTCCAGCTTCGGGACACCCAATCCACCCTCACTCACTGTTCTATGTAGGATAGCTGCGTTGATACGTGGTTTTGTCGTTCCCCAGATAAATGAGTGAATGTGTTTTTGTAGCTGTGGGAGATATTGTTTAGGTAGGGTGACTGGGATTGCTTGTAAAATATAAAGGATCTTTGGGAGAATTGATATTTTTATCGCCTGTATTCTACCCCACCACGATAAAGGCTTATCCCTCCAATTTTGGAGGGTGTGTGTTATTGCGATTTTTAACGGCTTGTAATTTGCTTCAAATAATTGTGAAATTTTGGGGGTTAAATATACTCCTAGATATTTCAGCTGTGAAGGTTGTATTTTATATGGGCATATGGTTTTGAGGGCTAATGTTTCTTTCCGGGTCATGGCTACGCATAAGATCTCTGATTTTTGCTGATTGATCAGGAAGTTTGACACAGCACGAATTCATCTATAAGTGCAGGGAGAGATCTGTCTGACGAGGACAATGTCAACAGGACATTGTCCGCAAACATCGAAAGTTTATAGTGGTTTGGGCCTATGTTTACACCTACTATGTCTGTGTTGGAACGTATCCTGGAGGCAAGGACCTCCATAACTAGTACGAATAAAATTGGTGAGAGTGGGCACCCTTGTCTCATTCCATTGTTTATTGGAAATCCCTGGGACAGAACCCCGTTGACTTTTACTTTGGCGGAAGGTGAGGTGTATAGTTGGAAAATTCTATTGATCATGACCCTCCCAAATCCAAACCTCTGCAGAGTGATTCTGAGAAAAGGCCATGCTACCCTATCAAAAGCTTTTTCCGCATCAGTGGAGACCAGGGCCATTGGAACGTTATGTGTGGTTACATACTCTATTATGCAAGCAGTTCTGATTGTGTTGTCCCTGGCCTCCCTGTGCGGAACAAAACCTGCTTGGTCTAGTTGTATAATAGATGGTAAAATTGAATTGATTATTTTCGCCATTATCTTGGCATAGATCTTTATATCACCATTAAGCAGCGAGATTGGCCTATAGCTCTCAGGATGTGTCACGGGCTTCCCTTCTTTATGCAACACAGTGATATGTGCTTCTAATAGTAATGGAGATAGGTGGCCTTCTTCATCTAGAGAATTAAACATTCTCATTAAGTGTGGGGTTAGTGGTGTTTGAAACTTTTTATAATACAAGTTTGAGAGTCCATCTGGACCTGGGCTTTTCTGAGTGGGTAGACTCTTTATGACTGCAATTATCTCTTGCTCTAAAATCGGCCCTTCCATGGATTTAGCTATTGCCTCTGGGATAACTGGGAGGTTGGCCCCATCTATGTATTCTTTTATCTGTGTCTGTAGCTGTGTGTTATCTTTTGGTGCCAGATTATATAGGGTTTTATAGTAATATCTAAATATATTTGCTATTTCTTTACAGTCAAAGATCTCCTTTTTTGTTTTATCCTGCATTTTGTGGACATAATGTCCAAATGTTTTCTTTTTTAGGGCTCTGGCTAGTAGCGGTCCTGCTCTATTTCCTTCGGTAAAGTATAGTTTCTTTAAATAATATGCCCTTTTGTGTACTTCTCTATTTAATAAGTTATTTAGGTCTCTTCTCACTGCTATGAGGCTACCAAGATTGTCTTGGGAGTCAGGATTATCTAAGTGTAGTTTCTCAGCTTCCCTTAGGCTTTTGATCAGTTGGGTGTATTCCTGATTATATAGTTTGTTGAGGATCGATTTTTGTTTAATGAATTCCCCTCTGATGACAGCTTTATGTGCTTCCCATACTATGGTGGTGTAATAGTAGCAATTTTGAACAAGCCTTTAATTTTGTGTTGTAACTCAGAAATAGCATTTTCCTCAAAAATAGGTTTGTAACATAAAAGAAGCTTGATGAATTAGTTGTTAATGCTTCATATAATGTTTTAATATTTGCCCAATAAGTGTCAGTTTATTGATTTCATAAACTGTATAATACTATCAGGGCAATTGTAAACGCAAACAGTTCAAATTAAGCAGTAACGTAAATTATTGTATTCCTTGATTAGGCAGGTATAGTTCATCAAGTTATGTGAAAATAACGAATAATAATGGATTAAATAGTTCTGACCTGATAACCCAGGAGTTAGATACTTGTGTCCGTTTGCTATGAACAGCAGCGTGGTACTCACAGGGAGAGCAGTTGTTGGCTGCAGCTGATGACGTCACCGCTACTCGATGTGCTGTGTCTGAAGCGGCTTGCAAATCCTGTTACCTTGTAACAGCTTCAGGATGAGATGTCGAGTTAGTTTGATTTCCTTGCAATAGATGAAATCTTCCAGTAATGGATTAAAGTAGTAGAGCTGCTAAATGTAGGGATGAAAATAAGAGATGTTATCAGTAACTTTTAGGAACTCTTTAAATAGAAATTAGAGAGGCTGTTGGAGAGTGAGGAAAACTCTCAGAGACACGCTTGAACTGTGAATCCTTTCTCAATTAACCAGCAATGAGTGCTGGGGGAAGTGCTTGATATAGGAAGCACTTAAAGGGACAGACCATTAGTAAGCAGTAACCCTGACAGAGCCCCCCACAAAAAGAACCACAGTGAGGTTCAAGGCCTGGGACGATCAGGGTTACGTCTATGGAAAAGAGAGATCAGACGTGGAGCAGATATGTTCGAGGCAGGCTCCCAGGAATCATCTTCATGTCCAAATCCTTTCCAATGAACCAAATAGAAAAGATTCCCATGACGGAGTCTAGAATCCAGAATGCTATGAACCTCATACTGCATATCAAGGGTAGCAGAAGGTATTGGGTCTGCTGATGTAACATTTGATATGGGTAGGTTACAAGGTTTGACAAGAGACACATGGAAAGTCGGATGTATCTTGAAAGTTGATGGCAGTTGGAGTGTAACTGTTGTTGGACCATTTACCCTGATGATAGGGTAAGGACCCAAAAAGAGTTTACCTAGTTTCCTACAAGGATAGGGTATCTTGAGGTTCTTAGTGGAGAGCCATACTTGTTGTCCTACGGAATATTGAGGACTAGGTCTGTGGCGAAGATCGTAGTACCTACGTTGTGATGCTTGTGCCCGAAGAATATGTTCACGAATCGAAGAAAAGTTGGCAGAAATGTCGTTAACTAGATCATTCACCTGAGGACATGGGGTATCAATCTTCGGAAGTAGAGTGAAATTTGGATGTAAACCATAATTTACAAAAAATGGTGATGTGCCAGTTGTGGAACTCTTATTATTATTATAGGCGAATTCTGCTAGGGGCAAGTAGGAGGCCCATGAATCTTGTTGGTGAGAGCAGAAGCATCGTAGGTATTGCTCGAGCCACTGGTTCACCCTCTCCGTCTGCCCATTCGTTTGAGGATGGTAGGCAGTGGTGAGTTTTTGTTCTATATGCAGAGCAGCACACAAATTTCTCCAGAACTTAGAAGTGAATTGGGTTCCACGATCACTAAGGATGGTTTTAGGAATTCCATGCAATCTTACAATGTTTTGAATGAACAATTCACTTGTGATCTTGGAAGTGGGTAGGGAGGCAATCGGTGTGAAATGTGCCATCTTTGAGAATAAATCGGTGACAACCATTATAGCGGTGTAATTGTTAGAGACAGGTAAGTCCACGATAAAGTCCAGAGATACCGCCTCCCAGGGTACTTGTGGTACAGGTAAAGGCTGTAAAAGACCTGCAGGAAGTTGTTTAGAAGGTTTGGAGGTTGCACATATAACACATTTAGATATATATTCTTTGAGATCGAGGTTAAGAGTAGGCCACCAAAAAGAACGCTTTAGTAAATCCAAAGTTTTATCCCTTCCCATGTGTCCAGCAAGGGGGGACTCATGAACTGTTTTCAAGATTGAAGATCTAAGATTTGGAGGTATGTATAGCTTCCCGTCCTTGCAGAGTAAGCCGTCGTCAGAATTGTAGGTAAGATCTGTATGAGGTACTGATGGGTCAATAGCAATAGCATCTTTTAACACTGTAGTTAGACTTGTTATAACACCAATGATAGAGTCCTTAGGGACAACAGTAGTAGGAATGCATGGTATTATAGGTTTAGGACCTTGTCTAGAGAGGGCGTCAGCCTTGCCATTTTTAGTACCAGGCCTGTAGGTAATGATGTAATGGAAACGAGAAAAGTAAAGACTCCAGCGTAATTGTCTGGAGGATAGGGTTCGATTGGACTGAAGATATTGCAGATTTTTGTGGTCAGTATATATGACAGTTGGTTGTGTTGCGCCCTCAAGCAAGTGTCTCCAGTGATCGAAGGAACACTTTATTGCAAGTAATTCTTTCTCGCCAACTGGATAATTTAACTCTGCTGGTTGCATCAATCTAGAGAAAAATGCGACCGGGTGTAAGGGATCTTTGAATGATTTCCGTTGAGAGAGGATTGCCCCTATTGCGAACTCAGAAGCGTCAACTTCCAGGATGAATTGCTTTTCTAAATCCGGGTATTGGAGAATGGGTGCTGTAGTGAATTTATTTTTTAAAAGATCAAATACCTGTTGAGTATGGCTTGTCCACCTGAAAGGATGATTCAATTTGGTAAGCTCAGTAAGAGGTTTGGTAATAGCAGCAAATCCAGGAATGAATTTCCTATAATAATTTGAGAAGCCAAGGAAACGTTGAACATCTTTCTTACATTGAGGAGTTGGCCAGTTATGAATAGCCTGAACCTTGTCATCTTGCATCTTGATTCCATCAGGAGAGATGTTATAACCCAGGAAAGAGATATTATTTGATTCAAATATACATTTTTCTAGTTTAGCGTATAGGTTATTTTTTCGTAACCTAGTGAGAACCTCTCTAACATGTATTCTATGTTGATCTAGATTTTGTGAGTAAACTAGAATATCGTCCAAATAGACAACAACATATACATCCAAAATATCTCTGAAAAGATCATTGATTAAGCATTGGAATGTTGCTGGGGCATTGCACAGACCGAATGGCATCACTGTATATTCGAATAGCCCATATCTAGTCCGAAAAGCAGTGAGCCATTCGTCGCCAGCTCTCATTCGTATAAGATTATAGGCACCTCGAAGATCCAATTTTGTGAAAATTGAGGCCCCCCGTAATCTTTCAATTAATTCAGGGATCAAAGGTAGGGGATACCTGTTTTTTCTGGTACGCCTGTTCAATTCCCTGTAATCGATAATTGGTCTTAACGTGCCATCTTTATTGGTGACAAAAAATATGCCTGCACCTGCAGGAGAGGTACTAGGTCTTATGAAACCTTTTCTGAGGTTCTCATCTATATAATTTTTAAGGTGTTCTAATTCTGGTTTTGAAAGGGGGTAGATATGTCCGTAGGGGATTGAAACTCCTGGGAGTAAATCAATGGGACAATCATAATCCCTATGAGGGGGCAAACATTCAGCTTCTTTTTTATTAAAAACATCTGAGAAGTCTGCATATTGTTTAGGTAAAATATTATCCTCAACCTGTAGCATAATTATATCTGATGATGTCTTACTATTTTGAGTGAGATGAGGGAAAGATAAACTGAGGTCATTCCAGTTTATAGTTGGTTTGTGTTTACAAAACCAATTTATACCAAGGATTACATTAAACATTGGTGAAGATATGACATCAAAAGTGAGTGTTTCTGTGATGTGTGTGCAAGATGTTACCTGTAATGGTGTAGTCTGGTGTGTGACAGGACCTGAACTTTATCACTTAAAAGATCTTGTTCCATAATTGCTGTTGAGTAAATATGTTTGATATAGGATAATTCTGTGTACACAAACACTAAATCCTTGCTTCCTTATGGCTGGTTAATTCTGTAATAGTAGCAATTTTGAACAAGCCTTTAATTTTGTGTTGTAACTCAGAAATAGCATTTTCCTCAAAAATAGGTTTGTAGCATAAAAGAAGCTTGATGAATTAGTTGTTAATGCTTCATATAATGTTTTAATATTTGCCCAATAAGTGTCAGTTTATTGATTTCATAAACTGTATAATACTATCAGGGCAATTGTAAACGCAAACAGTTCAAATTAAGCAGTAATGTAAATTATTGTATTCCTTGATTAGGCAGGTATAGTTCATCAAGTTATGTGAAAATAACGAATAATAATGGATTAAATAGTTCTGACCTGATAACCCAGGAGTTAGATACTTGTGTCCGTTTGCTATGAACAGCAGCGTGGTACTCACAGGGAGAGCGGTTGTTGGCTGCAGCTGATGACGTCACCGCTACTCGCTGTGCTGTGTCTGAAGCGGCTTGCAAATCCTGTTACCTTGTAACAGCTTCAGGATGAGATGTCGAGTTAGTTTGATTTCCTTGCAATAGGTGAAATATTCCAGTAATGGATTAAAGTAGTAGAGCTGCTAAATGTAGGGATGAAAATAAGAGATGTTATCAGTAACTTTTAGGAACTCTTTAAATAGAAATTAGAGAGGCTGTTGGAGAGTGAGGAAAACTCTCAGAGAAACGCTTGAACTGTGAATCCTTTCTCAATTAACCAGCAATGAGTGCTGGGGGAAGTGCTTGATATAGGAAGCACTTAAAGGGACAGACCATTAGTAAGCAGTAACCCTGACAGGTGGGTGTTGAATCTGAATTTTGATTATGCCTAAAATATTCAGTTAGGGTTTTGGTTATCTTAGCAGGGATGTGTGTCTGTAGGAGCAAGGTATTATCTAATCTCCAACAAAAGTCTCTTATTGGGCGGTTTGGCCAATCTAGTGTTAATGCGACCGCTGAGTGGTCTGACCAGGGGGTTGGTATTATGTCCGAATTTTTCGCAAGAGTTAAGCTTAGTTGGTCTACACACATGTAGTCTAGCCTTGAGTGGGACCTGTTTGGGGCTGAAAAAAAGGAAAATGTCTTTTGTGTCGGATGCTGAATTCTCCAAACATCTATTAATGAGGAGGATCTTAAACTGCTAGTTATAGTTCTTATTGTGCAATCTGATACATAGCTTTTTGCTTGGGAGCTATCAAGTTTGGGGTTTAGGGCCACGTTAAAATCTCCCGCTAGAATTGTGGTTCTCTTTGACACTTCAAGAAGTTTGCTCGTAAGTTTTTAAAAAAATTTAGCTTGACCCCTGTTAGGTGCATATACATTTGCTAGCGTTATCGGTCTATTGTATAGTTCACCTACTAGTATTAGATATCTTCCTTCTGTGTCCAAGTGGGAGATAATATTTTGTAGTGGAATGTTTTTATGGAGCAATATGCCTACTCCATTTTTCTTTTTATGTGGGTGGGAGCTGTAGTGGCCTATTGGATATTGCTTCGAGGAAAACTTTGGCAGGCTATCAGCCTTTAAGTGTGTTTCCTGGACAAATATTATTTCGCTTTTCTGTTTAGCAAACCAGTTAAGGGCTACCGATCGCTTTAGTGGGGAGTTTAGGCCCTTGGTATTTTGTGTTAGGAGATTAATATGTCTTGTGTCTGTTATTGCAGTCATCTATGGGGTTGAGTTTGTTTCCTATGTATACCCTTAAAACTAGTGGTTTTACAGTGGGGCCCAACCAGCTGAACCTGCAATATCTTATTTAGTTCCAGATAGACTTGAATATTTTCAGTAATTCTAACAACTAACAATCTCATCAACATAACCAATTTAACAATTAACAAATAAACATTAAATAAAGTACAAGGATTGCATAAATACATATACAATACATATGATGAAAGGGGATACTGCCCTGTTCGCTTACAACTACGAACATAGGAGTATCAGCACTTCCTATTATAGAGCTAGGTTAGGTGCATTCTTAACTTTCGATATTTCTAAACTGTAGAAAACATGAACATTAAGTAACCATACATTGAGGAGAGGTGTGGAGAGGCCCGACAGGGTGTATGCCTTGTTTGCAGCCTATTTTGTATTAAGTAACCAAGAGAAGTTCATACTCACGCTACCATTATCCCAAGAAGCAAGAAAACAACAAAGGGTGGGTTCCCAGTATGTGTAGTAAATGTTCAATGGGCACCACCTTCCAGGGCAATGTCAGTTGATACATTGTGCAAACAGATCTTGCGATTCCTGCAAGTTCATGTCAAGGTAGAGTCTTCATCAGTTGCTCTGGAAGCTGGTTGTTGTCTTTTCCTATTGGTTCTGGTCCATGGGTTTCTTTGAGGCTTTGGAACAGTGAGGTGTTTGGATATTTCCTTTGAAGTAGGGCTGTCCAACCTAGGCAATATGGGCTCCGGGATGTTCAGGTGTTTACAAAATTCTCTTAAGTCCTCTGGGGCTCTGTATATGGCTATAGATGAGCCTTGTACCACCTTTATGCAAAACGGGAAGCCCCATCTATACGGTATTTTCAGTTCTTGTAAATGTAGAGTTAGGTATCTGGCTTCCCTTCTTCTATTTAATGTTATAATGCTTAAGTCAGCGTATAATTGGATGTTGTCTCCGTTGTAGGAAATTTGTCTCATCTTCCTTGAAGCCTCCATTACCTTTTCTTTATCATTGAATGATTGAAATTTGAGTATAATGTCTCTGGGAGGTTTTCCTTCAGGTGGTTTCGGTCTGAGGGCCCGGTGTGCTCTTTCTATAGGCAAATTAGGAGTATCTGGAGTCTGTAGTATTGATTGGAATAAGCTTTGTAGATATTGTGGGATCTGCTGTGGTGTGATTTTTTCATGAACCCCGCACACTCTGATGTTACTGCGGCGTCCTCTGTTGTCGAGGTCTTCCAACTGCAATTGCATCTGCTGTATTATTGTATCCTGTGCCTCCAGGGTTCGGTTTTGTAGGTCTGCATCTTTTTGTACCAGTTCCAAATCATCTTCTAGGTGTATTACTCTTTCGCCCAGTTCAGAAATGTCTTTCTTAACCTCCTTGAGGCCATCTTTAATCATTTTTCCTACTTGGGCTATGAGTGAAGCAAAGTCAGCCTTTGTCGGTAGGTTTTCTAAGTCAGCCTTCGTGAGTGGCTCTTTGGTGCATGCTCCAGCTTCAGATGATTCCGTATCTGACTGGGTATTATCCGGATCTTGTGCAAGGTTGGTTGCAGTGTCTGTGGTGTCAAGCACTTTAAAAAAATTATTCAGCTTGCCCGATGGGGTTGCTTGAGTCTTGCCAGTTTTATCTGGTTTAGGGGGTCTCTTTGACGCCATTTTGTTGTGGATATGGAGTGTGATGCACTGTTACAGTGTGGCAGTTATTCTGTCGTATAGCGCCTGTGATTTTCCACAGCCCTCCTGTGTTCCGCGGAACAGTAAGTCCTGTGGGGTCCACTTACTACTGCAGTTTTAGTAGGTTTAGCTAATAATTTGTTTGCTGCAGCTGATTGTAGGGGTGCCCATAAGCGGGTGGCTTTCGTTGAAAGTGGTAGTCGCTTGTCTCCCCTGATCTTGCTACTGTCTGCTCTTTAAATTTCTGCTGCAGTTGCTACTTCTTTTTGTGTAGTCTTTCAGGCTGCCATTTATATTCTCATTTTAGTCTGCTCCATTAGACATTGAGCGTCTTTGGGTGTCAAACCTCTTAGTGTGCTTATGACAGGCCTTATGAAATCGCTATTGACACTTACTTTATATCACAGCCCATGAGCTTGGACCTATTTCGCTCACCTTTACCCTTAAATGTGTTTAACGCCACCGTAGCAGCTCAGTGTGCTATATAGTTGATCTGGGGCGGATCGCTGACAGAGGGGATATGGGTGTGTTACATATTACTTGCCTCCGTTGCCGCTGCCGGTCTCTCCGTCTCCGTGTATTAGAGTGTGCATCACAGCTTGGGGCCTAATGATCCCCACTCACATGATAACCTTGCTCCTGTGTCTCTCATACACACGCTGATTAGAATCTGTCCTATCGTGCACCGTGGTGCACAGCGTTATATACGGTTTTGAGGTGTGTGTTTTCTTGCACCTATGGCTTGAAACATGCTTAGGAAGTGTCTGTTAGCCCGGAGCTTCCTTACTGTGCAGCCATGTCTGACGGTGGCTGGCTCCGCCCCCAAAATCCTATTCTTAACCATAGCTGTGACTGTTTGGGGCATTCATATATCATATGAAGTAGATCCGAATTATATTTGGAGCATTTTATACATTTATTCTCTATTTCCTTGTTCCATTTCTGAACTCTTTTGGGGGTTAAATAATCTTGGTGCATAAGCCTAAAATGTGATTCTCTCATAGCCATTGATCTATCCAGTTTATAAATATTCCCCAGGCTAGTTTGTATAGTTTTATCTTCCCTACAAATAGGTAGGTTGCCTTCCCATTTACTGTATAGTTCCTCTAACTGTCTTTGCTCAAGTGTAGATAGGAGTATATCATAAATGGCTGATAATGACCTCAACTTAATTTTAGGGTGATCTAAAAGTGGATGTTTTTGAAAAAATAAATTTGGGTCCTCTTGAATGACTGATTTTAAATAGTGTTTTGCTTGTATAAAATAAAAACTATCTTTGCTTGGAATTTGGTATGATTCTTGGATTTCCTCAAATTTGAGAATTTGTTTAGTTCTCCAATTACAAAGATGTCCTAAGTTAATTAGGTTATGCTCTTTCCATCGCTGAAATGCTTTATAATTTAAACCTGGTGGGAACTGAGTATTCCCCACTAGCGGTAGCCATTTAGAGTTCATTTTTTTTTTATTGATAACAGTCTCATAGAGGCTCCCCAAGCCTTAAGAATATCTTTCAGCATGGGATGTTGGTACATTTCTTTCCCTTGTTCTTTATTAGATGCATATTGGACACATTCTAATGCAAGAGGTCTACACAATCTTTCATCCAAAGAACATTTTGTATATGTATTACAGTGGAAAATCCAATCTAACGGAAATCGCATTAAGGTAGCATAGTTGTAAAATAATAAATTGGGTAGTGCTAAACCCCCTCTGGTGTAGGGAAGGTATAGTTTATTTAACTTAATCCTGGGTTTTCTTCCCTGCCAGATATATTGCCGTAAAGCTTTCATGAAATTTTTAAGGTCTTGATGTTTAATTAATAAAGGAAACATACGTAAAGTGTATAATATCTTTGGAAGAATAAACATCTTATAGGCTGCCACTCTGCCCGAAAGAGAGAGTGGGAAGTTGGACCAGCTTTTTAAGTTATCAATACATTTATTTAAGGTGTTTACTATATTATCTTTATACCAACTTTCTGGAGAAGAAGATAGGTATATACCTAGATATTTTAATGTACCTGTTTCTGCAAATGGACGTGCTGCTTTAATTTTAGACTTCTTTAGCCACAATCGACTTGATTTAGAAAAGTTGATTTTATACCCTGAGACCTTCCCATATAGCTCTAACTGGGTGACCGCCTCATTGATCTAAGTATTTGGCGTAGATACGCATAATAGGAGATCATCTGTGAAAATGGACATCTGGAAGATTTCCTCTTCCATCCTGCAGACCAACAAATTGCTCCTAAGTTTCAGAGCTAACGGTTCCAATACTAAATCAAAAAGCAATGGTGACAGGGGACACCCTTGCCTTGTCCCTCTGAATAATGGAAAAGGTAATGAGATATTCTTGTTTATCAGAAGAGTGGCTTTAGCATCTGAGTATATGTTAGAGATTAGATCTAAGAAATTGCCCCTAAGACCAAAATTTATCAAAGTCTGTTGCAGAAAGTCCCATTCAACCCTGTCGAAGGCCTTCTCTGCGTCTAACGACAAGAGAAAGGCCTCCGGCAGCGCAGCGGTATTTCCCCTAATCATCTCTTTATTGTGATGACAGATGACATGTTGAATTTTTCTAATGTTGATTTCAGACGTTCTCCCTTTGACAAAGCCCACCTGATCCAGATGGATTAAGTTAGGGAGGATATTTTTTAATCTGTCTGCTATTATCTTCATTAGAATCTTATAGTCCAAGTTCAGTAATGAAATTGGCCTATAAGAAGTAACTTCCTCTGGGCCTTTCCCTTCCTTAGGAATTAATATTATATTTGCACTTTTGAATTGTTCTGTGATTTTAGTATTATGACAATAGTATTGATCGTACAGAGTTTTTAGGGAAGATATAATCTTCTCCTTCAGCATATCATAAAATTCTATTGGTAGGCCATCTGGGCCAGGAGCTTTCCCCTTAGTCATAGATTTAATAACTTTAATTATCTCTTGATTTGAGATAGGTTAATTTAAGAAGTCTAAATCTTCTTTTGATATGTTCACCAATTTCATGTCTTTAAAGAATTCTGTTATGTCAGTTCTCAGGGGTTTCTGAGAGGTATATAGGCTCCTGTAATATTGCTGAAATAGCTCCAGAATTTCCTCAGTCTTGTTGGTAATTCTATCTCCGTTTTTTAGCACTTTAATTGGTTTCTTTTTATTGCATTTGTTTAATAGTCTCGACAAGTAGTTACCCACTTTATTGCCAAATCTCCTAAATTGAGTTGTGTTTCTATAAAGATCTTCTTGTGCTAAATTCAGTAAAAAAAGTTCCCTTTCTTTTTTGCAAGCAAAGGACTTATCTCTGTTATTACTATTTGGATTGTTCCTAAAGGCAGAGTAAGCTGAGGATAAATTGTGAGATGACTCTTTATCACTCTACTGTTGCTCTTTTTTTTTTTTTTTTTTTTTATTGAGGTTCTTTTCAAAACAAACAATCATTAAATGTCAAAGCATACATACAAGAGAAAATAAATTATTACAGGGTAAGCTGCCAAAACAAGTTAGAGAGTTAAACAATATGATGAAATGACAAATGACACTGCAATACATGCAATAATTGCTGCTCAACCTGCATACCCACCAAATGATTTGAGTGGCCACTCTTGGGCCGCAAAATTGTAGCAAGCATAATATAAGGCGGGTAAATCATAAAGCGGGAGGGTCTCTCATGGACCCCCAAATGAAGAACCTCTTGCATTTTACATTATAATACTATAGTTGAAGATAACATCTTAACAAGGTAGTAGAACTTTAAAAGGTTGTAAATAGAGCTCTGCCTGACATATATTTGGAATATAATAATAGTATACTAAACTGAAGGTAAAGCAATTTAAAGCTGAGAGATTGTAGCTACGTATATCGTGAAAATTAAAAGAATAAGAGGGAGTTATATGTAAGGTTGCCACATTAAAAAAAAAAAAAAACATTCCTCCTTGTGAATTCAAATGTGAGTTACATACCAATCAGCCACATTCTGAAGGGTGAGAGACCATGCCCAGAACCTGTTCCAGATTAAATATCCACCTACACTGGGATTTTATATATGGTTAGCAAAGACTAAAGTAATTAAAAAAAAGATAGATATCCCGCCACCCCGGCCGCTGGCAACAAGACACCACCTTGACATGCTTTGCTAAACATTATAGGTGCAAGTGGAGACCAAGGGCTATAATATATTTTAGGGCATAACTGAAAAGGAGGCTGAATACACTTTCTAGAAATAAGCTATAAAGGAGTATATAAATAGAACAGCTCATAAGAAGTGTACATGGCACTGTGTATATTATTAAAAGCTAAAAAGGTCATAAGTAGTGCGGGGGGGCTGCAAATAATGGATAAGAGATACCCCAAGTAATTATATAGACATTACAAATAGACAGATTACTCCAGTGAACTGGTTCCCACTATGTCACTAAGTTTGACACCACCCTATAGGCGAGAGGTACTGTTATAAGATCCCAAAGTTTTCATTAAATAGATCATAAGTAGTTCAAGCAGCCTGCAACTATTAGACACATAGCTCTTAGTGGTGATATGCATGTTACAAGTATACACATTGCCCAAATGAAGCTCAAATATTAATGTACATAAACTACAGAGCACAATAGCGCACCACCTAAATGATAGGCTCCTACTGTATCTCTGAACTTGGCATCTCTGTAAGTACAATGAGAGTGATTGTGGCATCTCTTAACAAGGAAATGTGTGGAAAAATAGCCCTAAAGGCTGCAACTGTGGAAATATGTAAAACAGTAAAATGCTATATTAAGACATCATATAGAGCAAAGACTATTATATGTAAATAAATGGGAAGTGGTAAACATTGACCAGAACATAGGGTGTTACTAAAAACAATTAATATGCCATATATAGTGAAGCTTTGAAGAGTTTATCTTAGGGTCCCAAGATGGTTTGCATGATATTCTGGTATACACGTTATTATAACTAAGGAGACAGTGCCGCACTAACTCATTTGCCACCTTCAAATTAAAATATTATCTAGGATATTAACTATATCAGTCACTGGACATAACCTCGACAACCAAGAGATGCCTTGTTCAGTAGGTCTAGTGATTTTCTTCATCGACCACAGTCGTGCACACATAAGTAAACAGAAAAAGGGCTCCAAAGAAAAAAGTAACGTCAGCGCTCAAACTCAGGTTTATCAATACTATACAGGTGCAGATAATAGATCACCATTACACTTATTATAATAGTCACAAGGAACAAACCAGTGTGTTCCGTCAGAGTCCCCGCCAAAGTGCAGCAAAACTACCTGAGAACAGACACTTGGTAGGAAGAGTGTTTATAAATTTGCGCTGCTCTCAGCTGTACAGGGGCAATGGTCTGGGCATCGCCTGCTATTAAAGTCTCTCTAAAAGCATGCATTGTGAGTGACTACCGTAGAATATGCACCTGCCTCCGGTTCCTCTGAAAAGATTGCAGCCCAAGTCAGACCGCCAGGGTCCCATTGCAAGTATGGTGGTGCTATGTGAAGAAAGATGTTAGGCAGTATAGCAACTCGAGGACCATGCATTGCTTCCGGCTGATTGCGCAAAATGATCCAGGTTAGGTCTCCCGTATAGGCATACTCTGATATCTGTTCCAGGGCCTTCAGCTGCGAAACAAAGGCTGGTAGACTCACGATGTACCAGGAACACAACCGACTGGCTGGGTAATGTAGCAAGTCACGCTATCATCTTGCTGTATAACTCCATCTTCCGCTACGCTGGAAACCTCCGGAGTGCTTTGTAAGTTCCCCAACAGTCCGTTAGGAGTAGGTTGCGGGCACCAGTGCTCTAGACTGCCGTTAAAGTTGTCAGCGGTCTCCCGCTCGGCTAATATAGGCTCCCACTCAGAAACTGTACTGGATAGGTTACTGTCCCCAGACCTAAACGCTTCGTGTAGGATGGATTCAAATGCAGCATGATGTTTTGCTAGCAAGCAAGTCAGCTCCCGCAGAATTTCCATAGCACAGTCCATAATCTTTTCCTGAGAATCTATAGTCAGGCAGATTAGAGATTAGGTGCTTGAAATTCAGCACGGCGTGCTGCCTAACGACAAGGCCCGAACGGACCTCGCCGGGGGGTAGATAGAAGGCCTCAGCCCTAAAATGTACTCCGGGTGCTCAAAGACATAGCCATCTAAGACTTAATAGGCTCATCTAAAGCAGGATCTGTAGCGTTGCAGAAATCAGGCGATGTGGTAGATAGATGAGCCGTCTGGGGTATTATTTTAAGCTTAAATGATGGGAAGGCTAGAGCAGATTGGTAATGTGCGACCTGTCATGGCCGCCTCCCGGAAGTTCCCCCCTGTTGCTCTTTTTTAACGTTTTTAACATAAATGTTGATATCTGCCTTTAAAGTAACTTTCGCTGCGTCCCAGAAAGTTATACTGTTATTCTGATGCTCTTTATTATTTGAACAGTATTCTTCCCAGCTATTTTCTAGATAAGCTTCAAATTTAACTGAATGTTGCAGGTATTTGGGGAAAAAAAAGTGTTATAATTAGTTTTGATATGTTCGTCTAGTATTAGGAGAACCGGAGCATGGTCCGACACTGAGAAGTCCAAATTCCTAGAGTCCTTAACTCTCTGGGTCCAATCTGGATAGTGTACCATGGGTTTTGGAGAGGCATGTATACTCCAAGGAATTTGGATTAAACAGTCTCCAGATATCAACCAGTTCAAATTTGGAACAAAGAGTAGAGAATATTTTTGATTCATATTTGATTTGTGCTTGTCTTATTTTACTGAGTTTGTTGTTAACAGACAACTTTCTTCTGTCTAAGAAACCATTAGGAGTGGTGTTAAAGTCTCCCACTAATATGGTATCAATTTCTATTTGTTTTGCTAGTATTTTATTTACCTTTCTCCAGAATTAACAATCCTGGTTATTAGGCCCATAAATGTTCTCTAGCAGGAGATCTTTCCCATTTATTGTCATAGTAAAAAATTGAAATCTACCATCCTTATATTTTACTGTTTGTTTTAGTGTAAAATCTAACGCCTAGATTTAGAGTTCTGCGTTAGCCGGCTCCTAACGCTGCTTTTTACCACCCGCTGGTATTTAGAGTCAGTCAGGAAAGGGTCTAACGCTCACTTTTCAGCCGCGACTTTTCCATACCGCAGATCCCCTTACGCCAATTGCGTATCCTATCTTTTCAATGGGATCTGCCTAACGCTGGTATTTAGAGTCTTGGCTGAAGTGAGCGGTAGACCCTCTACCGACAAGACTCCAGCCACAGAAAAATGTCAGGAGTTAAGATCTTTCTGGGCTAACGCCGGTTTATAAAGCTCTTAACTACTGTGCTCTAAAGTACACTAACACCCATAAACTACCTATGTACCCCTAAACCGAGGTCCCCCCACATTGCCGCCACTATAATAAAAATTTTTAACCCCTAATCTGCCGACTGGACACCGCCGCCACCTACATTATCCCTATAAACCCCTAATCTGCTGCCCCTAACACCGCCGACCACTATATTATATTTATTAACCCCTAATCTGCCCCTCCAACATCGCCGCTACCTACCTACACTTATTAACCCCTAATCTGCCGACCGGACCTCGCCGCTACTCTAATAAATGTATTAACCCCTAAACCGCCTCATTCCCGCCTCGCAAACCCTATAATAAATTTTATTAACCCCTAATCTGCCCTCCCTAACATCTGCGACACCTAACTTCAAGTATTAACCCCTAATCTGCCGACCGGACCTCGCCGCTACTCTAATAAATGTATAAACCCCTAAAGCTAAGTCTAACCCTAACCCTAACACCCCCCTAAATTAAATATAATTTTAATCTAACGAAATAAATTATTTCTTATTAAATAAATTAATCCTATTTAAAGCTAAATACTTACCTGTAAAATAAACCCTAATATAGCTACAATATAAATAATAATTATATTGTAGCTATTTTAGGATTAATATTTATTTTACAGGCAACTTTGTATTTATTTTAACTAGGTACAATAGCTATTAAATAGTTATTTACTATTTAATAGCTACCTAGTTAAAATAATTACAAAATTACCTGTAAAATAAATCCTAACCTAAGTTACAATTAAACCTAACACTACACTATCAATAAATAAATTAAATCAATTAACTACAAGTACCTACAATTAAATCAACTAAACTAAATTACAAAAAAACCCAAACACTAAATTGTTTCCTATGGGAGAATCGTGCACGAGCACGTTTTTCAAGCTGGCCGCTACCGTAAGCAACGCTGGTATTGAGAGTTGAAGTGGCGGTAAATTATGCTCTACGCTCACTTTTTGGAGCCTAACGCAGCCCTTCAGACAACTCTAAATACCAGCGTTATTTAAAAGGTGCGGGGGGAAAAAAACACGCGTAGCTAATGCACCCCTTTGGCTGCAAAACTCTAAATCTAGCCGTAAGTGTTTATTAAATAAGATAGCTTACCCCTCTTGCAGCTCTGGTGTATGATACTGAAACAACTTCGCCCTCCCATTTTGCTTTTAATTTAAGATGTTCAATTTTGGAAAGATGAGTCTCCTGCAGGCACACTATGTCTGGGTTCTTTTTGCTTAGATAATTTAATATGGCTTTCCTTTTTATTGGGGAGTGTATTCCCCCTACATTCCAGGAAATGATTCTAACCATTGATCATGTTAACATCCTGGATAATTTCTACCCCTGGGTTTGGCAGTTGGGATGGGAGGGGTCGAGGGAGGGAAAAAAAAGAAAATAATTACATATCCCTTATTAAAATTTCCATGCTTGGCCATCCTGGCCAGTGATAAACTCCCCTTTATTTTCCTTACATGCATATTATTAAGAAAAAACTTCCTTCAAAACCATTTCTTACAAAAACATAGAGCAAAAAGAAAAAAAGAGCTCCTACTATCCTATGAAACTACGATTTTTACCTCTTAATAGTGAGGGAGAAAAGAGAGAAGAAAAAAGAACAAAACAAAAAACAAACCCTTATTCCATACATTCCATGTATAGAGCATCTTAATAACATCATGAATATAATGATATCCATCCTAGTACCTAATTATGTTATGGCGCATAAATAGTTCTCATCAGCCATATTGTAATGCATAGTTAACAGTGAACACACATAAGTGATAGTTTCTCAGTTTTTAGGTCATTAAGTCCTATATCCTTATGCATTATGCGCTATAATACCAAAGAAAAAAAAAAAAAAAAGGAAAAAGCGCATTCCATATTTAAAACGTCTTAGTGTCATCATTAATATAATACTATCCATCATAATACCTCGTTATGTTATAGTGCGTGATTATTACGCATCAGCAGTGTTATGATAAATAATTGATACACATAATTGATGTTTTCTCAAAGCTTAGGTCATAAGATCTTATATCCTTATGTTCTTATATGCTTTAATACCTATATATAAAAAAAACATATTCCATACATTCCATGTATAGAGCATCTTAATAACATCATAAATATAATGATATCCATCTTAGTACCTAATTATGTTATTGTACATAAATAGTACTCATCAGCCATATTGTAAAACATAGTTAACACACATAAGTGATAATTTCTCAGTTTTTAGGTCATTAAATCCTGTATCCTTAGGCATTATGCGCTATAATACGAAAAAAAAAGAAAAAAAAAGGGGAAAAAGCGCATTCCATATATATAACGTCTTAATGTCATCATTAATGTAATGCTATCCATCATGATACCTCGTTATGTTATAGTGCGTGATTATTACGCATCAGCAGTGTTATGATACATAATTGATACACATAATTGATGTTTTCTCAAAGCTTAGGTCATTAGATCTTATATCCTTTATGTTCTTATATGCTATAATACCTATATATATATATATATATATATATATATATAAAAACATCTTTATAACTCTATAGCAGCCTAACCTACTTCTTATCAATTTCTGTGAATCTATGTAATACTTATATCTTAATTAAAACACCCAAGTGACTTCTATACCTCAGTAGGTCCCTCCTAATAATAAAAAAAAGGGGAGGGGGGGAGAAGTGATACTTTTTAACACCCCTTGCAAAACAATATTGATTCCTAACTCCAATTCTGTGATTTTTATAGCTACCTTAACTCGCTTGTGTCAAAAAATGTTAATTCCATTATCAACTAACTCTTATAATATCTGTTTATTATACAGATAAATTGTGATAAACTGTGCCTAAGTTCTAAAGTGCATTAATAGATTCTAAACTGATACACTAATATCTTCTATTGCCCCATGCAAAAACAATATAATTCCAAACTGACGCCTAGATTACGAGTTTGGCATTAGCCTTAAAAAGCAGCGTTGAGAGGTCCCAACGCTGCTTCTTAACGCCCGCTGGTATTACGAGTCTGACAGGTACAGGTGTACCGCTCACTTTTCTTCCGCGACTCGAGGCTACCGCAAATCCCCTTATGTCAATTGCGTATCCTATCTTTTTAATGGGAGTTGCCTAACGCTGGTATTACGAGTCTTGGAAGAAGTGAGCGGTAGATCCTCTCCTGTCCAGACTCCTACCGTATATAAAAGTCAGTAGTTAAGAGTTTTATGGGCTAACGTCGGAATATAAAGCACTAAAGTGCTACAAAGTACACTAACACCCATAAACTACCTATAAACCCTTAAACCGAGCCCCCCCCCCACATCGCAAACACTATAATAAAATGTTTTAACCCCTAATCTGCCGACCGGACATCGCTGCCACCTACATTATACCTATGAACCCCTAATCTGCTGCCCCTAACATCGCCGACACCTACATTATATTTATTAACCCCTAATCTGCCGCCCCCAACGTCGCCGCAATCTAACTACACTTATTAACCCCTAATCTGCCGACAGGACATCGCCCCACTTTAATAAATGTATTTACCCCTAAACCGCCGCATTCACGCCTCGCAAACACTAGTTACATTTTATTAACCCCTAATCTGCCTGCCCTAACATCGCCGACACTATAATAAACATATTAACCCCTAAACCGCCGCACTCCCGCCTCGCAAACATTAGTTAAATATTATTAACCCCTAATGGGCCGTCCCTAACATCGCCGCCACCTACCTACATTTATTAACCCCTAATCTGCCACCCCCAATGTCGCTGCTACTATATTAAATTTATTAACCCCTAAACCTAAGTCTAAACCTAACCCTAACCCCCCTAACTTAAATATAATTTAATTTAAAATAAATACATTTAACAATGTCGCTGCAACCTACCTACACTTATTAACTCCTAATCTGCCGCCCCCAACGTCGCCGACACTATAATAAACATATTAACCCCTAAACTGCCGCACTCCCGCCTCGCAAACATTAGTTAAATATTATTAACCCCTAATGGGCCGTCCCTAACATCGCCGCCACCTACCTACATTTATTAACCCCTAATCTGCCACCCCCAATGTCGCTGCTACTATATTAAATTTATTAACCCCTAAACCTAAGTCTAAACCTAACCCTAACCCCCCTAACTTAAATATAATTTAATTTAAAATAAATACATTTAACAAAATTAAATAAATTATTCCTATTTAAAACTATATACTTACAGATAAAATAAACGCTAAGCTAGCTACAATATAACTAATAGTTACATTGTAGCTAGCTTAGGGTTTATTTTTATTTTACAGGCAAGTTTGTATTTATTTTAACTAGGTACAATAGTTATTAAATAGTTATTAACTATTTAATAACTACCTAGCTAAAATAAGTACAAAATTACCTGTAAAATAAATCCTAACCTAAGTTACAATTACACCTAACACTACACTATCATTAAATTAATTACCTAAACTACCTACAATTAATTACAATTAAATTCAATAAACTAAATTACGGAAACCCCCCCCACTAAATTACGAAAAAAAATAAACACTAAATTACAGAAAATAAAAAATATTACAAGAAGTTCAAACTAATTACACCTAATCTAAGCCCCCCCAAATAATAAAATGCCCTACCCTATACTAAATTACAAATAGCCCTTAAAAGGGCCTTTTGCGGGGCATTGCCTCAAAGTAATCAGCACTTATACCTGTAAAAAAAAGAATACAATACCCCCCAACATTACAACCCACCACCCACACACCCCTACTCTAAAACCCACCCAATCCCCCCTTAAAAAAACCTAGCACTACCCCATTGAAGATCACCCTACCTTGAGCCGTCTTCACCCAGCCGGGCACCATTGGTCATCCGATCCGTCAAGAAGTCTTCATCCGATGGGCCAGAAGAGGACATCCAGACCGGCAGAAGTCTTCATCCTATCCGGGCAGAAGAGGACATCCGGATTGGGAGAAGGCTTCATCCAAGCGGCATCTTCTATCTTCATCCATCCGACGAGGTAGGCTCCATCTTGAAGACCTCCGGCGCGGAACATCCTTCTAGGCCGACGACTAACGACAAATGAATATTCCTTTAAATGACGTCATCCAAGATGGCGTTTCTTTAAATTCCGATTGGCTGATAGGATTCTATCAGCCAATCGGAATTAAGGTAGGAAAAATCTGATTGGTTGATTTGGTTAGATTAGGTTTTTATGTTCTGTAATTTAGTGTTTATTTTTTTTCGTAATTTAGTTTATTGAATTTAATTGTAATTAATTGTAGGTAGTTTAGGTAATTAGTTTAATGATAGTGTAGTGTTAGGTGTAATTGTAACTTAGGTTAGGATTTAATTTACAGGTAATTGTGTACTTATTTTAGCTAGGTAGCAATTAAATAGTTAATAACTATTTAATAACTATTGTACCTAGTTAAAATAAATACAAAGTTGCCTGTAAAATAAATATAAACGCTAAGCTAGCTCCAATGTAACTATTAGTTATATTGTAGCTATCTTATGGTTTATTTTACAGGCAAGTATTTAGTTTTAAATAGGAATAATTTATTTAATTGTAGTTTTTTTATTTAGATTTATTTAAATTATATTTAAATTAGGGGGGTGTTAGGGTTAGGGTTAGACTTTTAGGGGTTAATAACTTTATTATAGCAACGTTGGCGGCGGAAGATTAGGGGTTAATTAATTTAATATCGTTGCAGCGACGTTGGGGGGGCAGATTAGGGGTTAATAACTATTATGTAGGTGTCAGCGATATGTGGGGGGCAGCAGATTAGGGGTTTATAAGTATAATGTAGGTGGCGGCGGTGTCCGGAGTGGCATATTAGGGGTTAATAGTATAATGCAGGTGGCGACGATGTCGGGGGCCGGCAGATTAGGGGTTAATAAGTGTAAGATTAGGGTTTTTTAGACTCGGGGTTCATGTTAGGGTGTTAGGTGCAGACATATTTTTTATTTTCCCATAGGAAACAATGGGGCTGTGTTAGGAGCTGAACGCTGCTTTTTTGCAGGTGTTAGGTTTTTTTCCAGCCAGCTCAACCCCATTGTTTCCTATGGGGAAATTGTGCACGAGCACGTTTAGCCAGCTTACCGCTACCGTAAGCAACGCTGGTATTGAGGTGAGATGTGGAGCTAAATTCTGCTCAATGCTCACCGTTTTTCAGCTAACGCCAGGTTTAAAAAAAAACTGTAATACCAGCGTTGTCTTAAGGTAGCGGTGGGAAAAAAAAGGAGCGTTAGAGCCGCAAGCCTTACCAACAGAAACTCGTAATCTAGCCGTTAGATTCTGTGGTGTCTGTGGTACAACAATAATCTCTTTCACATCATAATATCCATCCTATCATCTCTAAAATTAAGCTAATCTTTAATATCTAATACATTTCGGTATCTATTAGTTGTTATAGTGTCTGTTCAGCATACAATTAAATCGTGGTGGTGCTGAGCTAATACTCTAAAGCAAAAGTATGTCCCAAATTATTATGATGAAAAAAAAAAAAATTCTCTTTCCTTCCTTCCCTCTCTTCAATCCCTCAGGGAGAGACAAAAATAGGTCTAGGGAGCCTCTTGTTCATTTAAGTTACACTTCTTTCTCTTTCTCCAGGAAATTGCGAGCCTGTTCGGGTGACTCAAAAACAAAAAAATCATCTCCTGATTTAATTTTCAATTTAGCAGGATATAGCAAAGAAACAAATCTGCCCTCTTTCACCAAATCTGTACAGCTCCCCGAAAAGAGACTCCTTTTTGATGACGTTTCAAAGGAAAAGGCCTGGAAGAGCAGAATTTTAGATTCCTTGAAGTACAATTGCTGATTCTTCCTGTATGATCTTAGTATCTGCATCTTGACTCGATAATTCAGATACTTAATAATCACTGGACGCGGCCTGTTATCTTTTTTTTTTTGTTTAATAATTTTTATTGAGGTAAAGAATAAAACAGTACAGAATAGTCCCTTATATAAGCCCTCAACCTGTAAGGGCAAATAATAGTAATATTTATACAATACTGTACAAAAATCAAGCATTACCACAATATTATACAGCATAAATTAAAACTTGCAATTCAATCCCTAGAGGAAGAA
This sequence comes from Bombina bombina, assembly GCF_027579735.1. Classification (NCBI taxonomy): domain Eukaryota; kingdom Metazoa; phylum Chordata; class Amphibia; order Anura; family Bombinatoridae; genus Bombina; species Bombina bombina. The sequence continues at coordinate 64,875,456 of NC_069505.1, forward strand.
ATAAAGACAAAGGCCCCAATTTATCAAAGGTCTTGCGGACCTGATCCGACACTGCGGATCAGGTCCGCAAGACCTCGCTAAATGCGGAGAGCAATACGCTCTCCGCATTTAACATTGCACCAGCAGCTCACAAGAGCTGCTGGTGCAACGCCGCCCCATGCTGACTCGCGGCCGCCAGCAGGGAGGTGTCAATCAACTCGATCGTATTCGATCGGGTTGATTTCCGGCGATTCCTGTCAGCCTGCTCAGAGCAGACAGACAGGGTTATGAAGCAGCGGTCTTTAGACCGCTGCTTCATAAGTTGTGTTTCTGGCGAGTCTGAAGACTCGCCAGAAACACGGCCCTTCAAGCTCCCTATGGAGCTTGATAAATGGGCCTGTAAGAGTCAAAGAAAATTCTAGTATTGAAGTGCTACCTATGTGGCTTGTAAAAACTAAAAATTAACCTCAGATTTTCAAATTAACATATAGGGCCACTTTTGAGCCCTTGTATCTATAATTTCCTACATATATGTAAGGTTGTCATGCATGTAACAAATAGGGCCTTATAATATAAGTCAAAAAAGCAGAATAAACCTTAAACATCACACTTTGGTCAGCAATATAGGGCAACTTTTGGACCCTTGGACTGGACAATGAATAAGAGAACATAAATATAAAATTCTTATACACAGCATTACAAACGATATAAATATATAATTAAACTATTAACTTAGGGAGCAAGAACTATTGGCCAACCACAGTGTACCCATGTACTGATGTGTAGGGATCCGTGATACTTTAACTGAACTATATATACAATATATACGTCCACACATATATATATATATATATATATATATATATACATGTACACATCCATATTCATGGGGCCACATGCTAAGAGAGGGCGTAATAATATAAGCAATACTTAACATCTAGTGCATAACCTAAGTCAGCGTAAGATTAGTGAGCAATATTTTTTAGGGAGGATATAATAACAGATATAAATCTCGCCCTGTCTCGGCCGCTGACAGAGCAAAACTGGGGGATCAAGTAAAAGTTCAAATGCTAGCGCAATAATTACATATATTTTGAAGTATTTACTTTGTAAGACTCTATTCCCCTACTTTTCAAAAATAGAACAAATACGGTTAATATATTAGGCACCCACAAATATATGTCAAAATGGAAATAAATAATGATGTAACTTAGCATTTAGAGACAATGATACTTAGGGTGGCATAATCTTCTCATACAGGGAGTGCAGAATTATTAGGCAAGTTGTATTTTTGAGGATTCATTTTATTATTGAACAACAACCATGTTCTCAATGAACCCAAAAAACTCATTAATATCAAAGCTGAATAGTTTTGGAAGTAGTTTTTAGTTTTTTTTTAGTTATAGCTATTTTAGGGGGATATCTGTGTGTGCAGGTGACTATTACTGTGCATAATTATTAGGCAACTTAACAAAAAACAAATATATACCCATTTCAATTATTTATTTTTACCAGTGAAACCAATATAACATCTCAACATTCACAAATATACATTTCTGACATTCAAAAACAAAACATAAACAAATCAGTGACCAATATAGCCACCTTTCTTTGCAAGGACACTCAAAAGCCTGCCATCCATGGATTCTGTCAGTGTTTTGATCTGTTCACCATCAACATTGCATGCAGCAGCAACCACAGCCTCCCAGACACTGTTCAGAGAGGTGTACTGTTTTCCCTCCTTATAAATCTCACATTTGATGATGGACCACAGGTTCTCAATGGGGTTCAGATCAGGTGAACAAGGAGGCCATGTCATTAGATTTTCTTCTTTTATACCCTTTCTTGCCAGCCATGATGTGGAGTACTTGGACGCGTGTGATGGAGCATTGTCCTGCATGAAAATCATGTTTTTCTTGAAGGATGCAGACTTCTTCCTGTACCACTGCTTGAAGAAGGTGTCTTCCAGAAACTGGCAGTAGGACTGGGAGTTGAGCTTGACTCCATCCTCAACCCGAAAAGGCCCCACAAGCTCATCTTTGATGATACCAGCCCAAACCAGTACTCCACCTCGCTGGTGTCTGAGTCGGACTGGAGCTCTCTGCCCTTTACCAATCCAGCCACGGGCCCATCCATCTGGCCCATCAAGACTCACTCTCATTTCATCAGTCCATAAAACCTTAGAAAAATCAGTCTTGAGATATTTCTTGGCCCAGTCTTGACGTTTCAGCTTGTGTGTCTTGTTCAGTGGTGGTCGTCTTTCAGCCTTCCTTACCTTGGCCATGTCTCTGAGTATTGCACACCTTGTGCTTTTGGGCACTCCAGTGATGTTGCAGCTCTGAAATATGGCCAAACTGGTGGCAAGTGGCATCTTGGCAGCTGCACGCTTGACTTTTCTCAGTTCATGGGCAGTTATTTTGCGCCTTGGTTTTTCCACACGCTTCTTGCGACCCTGTTGACTATTTTGAATGAAACGCTTGATTGTTCGATGATCACGCTTCAGAAGCTTTGCAATTTTAAGTGCTGCATCCCTCTGCAAGATATCTCACTATTTTTGACTTTTCTGAGCCTATCAAGTCCTTCTTTTGACCCATTTTGCCAAAGGAAAGGAAGTTGCCTAATAATTATGCACACCTGATATAGGGTGTTGATGTCATTAGATCACACCCCTTCTCATTACAGAGATGCACATCACCTAATATGCTTAATTGGTAGTAGGCTTTCGAGCCTATACAGCTTGGAGTAAGACAACATGCATAAAGAGGATGATGTGGTCAAAATACTAATTTGCCTAATAATTCTGCACTCCCTGTATAGCTAGATCTATAGCCATAAGGCAGCAATGGGTATCATATTTAAACAGGGTATTTAGCTACAAGAAATGTGATTGGCATAATAAATGATCTGAAAAATTCTCCTAGCTAGCATATCAAGGGAGAACAGTATATGGTAAAAATATAGGGCTAACATACCGATATAAATATTAACATCTGCACTATCCAGCTAACAGCATGTGTACATAAAGCAGTAACTCTCTATCTCACTCGTTACCCAACAGTAAATAAACACCAAACGACAGATTGTCCCCAAGCATGTTAGTACATTCTCATATCAAGCACTGCAAGCAAATATGTAAGATCAATGACGTATAATAGGGTAAAATGAGCAATGTCCTATCTGGGCTCTAAACTTGTGTAGTATGAAAACACTAAGATAAGAAGCAGCATATAAACAAGTCTCTCAAATTTTCAAACAAAACATCATCATAATAAGAGACTCTATAAACAGTGCAAAACACTAACAGTGTTTACATGAGCAACAACAAAATAGTCTCAAGCCTCGGAGAGGCAGGGGAGAGGTCTCTGAAACAGGTTCAAACCGTCTCTTCTGTCAAGCAATTCACCTCAAACCTGAGCGTCTCGTAGCCTAGAGAAAGTAAAAATTTCTTAACAAATCCCGGATCTCTCATATTCTACGGCGGCATCCCACTGCTGGAGTTCGCATGGCCGAGTGACAAATACAGCTGAAGCAGATAGGGGAACTGTCTGCGAACAGCAGACTCCATCCGTAAGTACATGCCCTACATGAAACACATAGAGGGACCTCTCAGATATCCACTCACCCCCATTTATCTGCCTAGATAATGATACAGTGGAAGCTTGAGTCCATAGCAAGGGAGACAGGCCATCTTGATGCTCCACTATATGCTGGGTAAATGTGGTTACTTTGCGCAAACTTACAAGCGGTCTCTTTCCCATGCGTTCATGGTAAACAGTTAGGCACTGTGGTGCTGCTGCGGTATAGGGAGTTGAAGATTGAGATGTGACAGTTTCAGCCTACGGTAGCGCTTCCATAGCTTGTCGATCATGGGGCTGCTGTATAAACCGCTCAGAGGCATTCTCATAGCCAAGTGAGGTAAATGTCAGTCTCCAATCTCTGGCAAACTGTTGAGTGAAATGAGTGATCAGTCTTGAAACGGATTGTTCCCAGTTCACCACGGCTTCCATTTTGCGCTGCAATGTCGTTCCTGTTCTTCTGACGATAGCTCAGTAACTTTAGTTATGCTTTATCTCTCAATGAAGTCCCTGTTCCGGGAAAGACATGAAGTGGCCATCAATATCCAATATTATAATGTTCCCTAATTTGTCATACTTCAGTACAAATGACTGGATGTGCTGAGTATTCAGGATACTGGGGGGGTAGATGTAGCTCTAAGCCGTGATCAGGCCTCCACTGCGCACCACATCTATGTCAGGCTGCTGGGCTGAAAACTGATATAAAAATAATGTAGATCAGCTCCACAGGTATTCGCTATCACCAAGTCCTCGAAAGAATACTAGATTAGTAGTATAAGGTGAAGTAAACAGTGCTTTTATCTTCTCCTTCAAGCAGCCAGAATCATGAAGCAGCCATCTTGGCCGATGGTCGTACACGCCCCCCCGGCCTGTTATCTTTTGAGATGGATGAATCTTTCTCTCTTCCTAGTCTGTGGGCTCTTTTCACAATGAATAATTATCTTTTCCCTTCCATATTTAGTATTTGTGGCAAGGTTTCTTCAGCACGTTGTATTAAGTTTTCCGGTTTTACAGCTTCTGGTAGGCCGATCACCCTTAAATTATTACGCCTGCTCCTATTTTCTATCTCCTCCATTCTGTTGGCAAGCAATACATTTGATTTTATTACAGACTCCAGCTTGGGTTCCCAAACTGCCTGAGTGTCTTCACAGTCTGAAAATCTTTGTTCTAAGGCTGTTAACCTTGTGCTCTGAATTTTAAGCTCCTCAATTACTGTGGTCAGCCTTAGGTTAATTTCCTCAATTTTGGGTAAAATGAAGGCGCAAACTTGGGAGGCTATAAGATTTGCTTCACTTCTCTCCTCCAACTTTCCCCCTGCTGTCCCTTCTTCAGCTGGATTTCCAACCAAACTAGTATTTTTAGCGTTTTTCTTGTCGCTTGATTTAATTTTTGGTGACATTTTCTGAGGCCTTAGGTATTTATCCATTAGGTTTTTTAGCCCTTTCCTTTTATTATAAGGCCTTCCTGTACTCTTATATTGCAGCTTTAATGTAACCACATACAGTGAAGGGAGACAAATTGTAGGAAGAAATAACTCTTTAACAGCCTAATTACCTTAATTATTTCTTTTGATGGTTTAGACTGCTCTTTGTAGTTGTATGTTTTGGAAGATGGTTAGTTGAAATGGCAAGCTTCTTATGGGTTCTGTCTCTGAGTTACTTAAAAGTCTCTGAAAGACAAGTGCCATGTACTAAAAAAAAGAGGGGGATAGTATGTGCTTTGCTTAGCTTACTTTTATAGTCCTCCCCTCAAAACTGCAGCCGTTTACTTTTGAGTTCAAGTAAGTTGGAAAAAAAAGAATAAGAAAAAAAGAGTATAGAAAAATAGCAGAAGAGGGCTACTCAGCCTTTATGCTTGCTGTTAAATGTCCCAACTTCAGCTGGTAGGTTTTACTTGCTCCCTCCAGCTCCCTCCTCCTATCTCTTCCTTCTTACAGGCTGAGGCACTAATTACAGTTAGGCATAGTTAAATATTTGCTTACTTGTGCCTTCTTGTCAGCCTTCCTGGGGGTCCTGGTTGAAAACTCCTGGTCACAGGAGTTTCTTCCGCCTCTCTTTTCCACAGAGACTACGAAGCATGTATGTGGCGCGGCCACTGCACTTTAGCCACCCACACCACTGTCTGCCTCTTTACTGCTGTCCTGCAGACTGACAGCCATCTGTGGTGGTTCTCCTGGCATTCTCCATGCTGGCGTTGGGTGAGGTTCTCTGAGACCGCGCATTGTGTCTGTGCTGCTTCTCATCCGTCCTCCACCACTGCTACGAGACGTGCGTATCTGCACTGATGTCACATTACGCCACGGACGGCTCTCCCCCCCAAGCATAGCAAATGTTCCATGCGGCAGGAGATGTTAAGCAAGATTCATGATGGCCACTTAGGCATTACAAAGTGCAGAGAAAGGGCAGTTACGGCAGCATGGTGGCCAGGGATCAGTTCCGACATTGCAAGCCATGTGTCAAAATGTGCCTTTTGCTGGGAACGCCGGCCTACTCAGAGAAGGGAGCCCTTGATTTCTACTCCGCTGCCTGTAGGCCCGTGCCAGAAAATAGCTGCTGATTTGTGCAAACTGCATGGGAAAAAGTACCTAGTCTTGATCGACTACTATTCCAGGTATTTGGAAATTGCACCTTTGAATGAAATGAAGTCAAGCCGTTATCACTCGTCTCAAGAGCTTGTTCGCCCGGTGGGGCATACCAATGGAGTTGGTGAGTGATAACGGAATGCAGTTCGCTTCCACAGAGTTTGGTTCTTTCAGCAGAGAATATGATTTTGTACATTCCACGTCAAGTCCACATTACCCGCAGGCCAATGGAATGGCTGAAAGGACAGTTCAAACAACAAAGTTCATTTTTAAGCAATCTGAGTCGTACCTGGCACTCTTGTCCTATAGGACGACTCCTATTCAAGCCACGGGGTTTAGCCCGGCACAGCTGATGCTAGGACACCAGATTCACACCACCTTACCCTCTGTGGGTGTCTTCCGGCCAACTTGCTCTATTCCTCGGGACATAGTCGTTCGGAGTGATGAAGATGCAAAAAGGTTCTATCGATTCTTCTACGACAGGAGACATTCTGGGAGGCCCTTGCAGGAGCTGAATGTGGGGTAAAGTGTCAGAATTAAACTGGATGATGAGAAGAAATGGAAGATGCCTGCTACGGTAATTGGACGCTCTCCAGAACCAAGGTCTTATGTAGTCCTTACTGATGGAGGGACAGTCACATCTCAAAATCGAAAACATCTTCAGCCTGTACCTGAGAGTTTGGAACTGAATGCCTCAGTACCACCGCCGGTGGGATCCCCTGTTTTAAGAGGGGTGCCTTCCCCTCAGCAAGATCACAGCGGGGATATGTCTTTGCCTTCAGCAGACTCTCAATCACCTTCTTCTGTATCAGAGGACAGTTCATGTAGAGTTACATCAAGTGGAAGAGTGGTGAAACTTCTGGCCCGATATCGGGATTAACATTAGAGCAGTGACCGGAAGTATGGGCAGAATAATCCCATGGTCACTGTGGACTAGGGTAGTCTACCCCGATGTTCAAGTCAGGATGTAATTCATGTTGTTTATACAGATATTCTCTTTAACTTGTTATTTGTTATATATTATTCAAAACTGTTGTTGTATGCTTCTTGTATACTTTGGGGCCTAGCTATCAAGCTCTGAAAGGAGCTTGATGGCCCGTGTTTCTGACGAGTCTTCAGACTGATGAGGCGGACAGGAATCGCCACAATTCAAACCGATCGAGTACGATCGGGTTGATTGACACCCCCCTGCTGGCGGCCCATTGGCCGCAAGTCTGCAGGGGGCAGCGTTGCACCAGCAGCTCTTGTGAGCTGCTGGTGCAATGCTGAATGTGGAGAGAGTATTGCTCTCCGCATTCAGCGATGTCTGTCGGACCTGATCCGCAGGTCAGACAGACACTTGTTAAATTGGCCTCTTTGTTATTTGTTGTATTCAAATGAAAAATAAATGTATGCCTTGTCCTTTGAAAAGGGGGAAGATGTGATGAGAGTGGGAAGTGACATCACCGTATGGGGGCGGGGCTTAGGCCCGTTTGTCTGTGTCGCAGTTACTAAGTGAGATCAATGCTACCAGATGTACATTTCCATGCTCTACAATAAAATAGTGGTGTACCATCTTTGCTGTGTCCTGCATCTCATGACATGGGCCACTCATTTATGTGTGGAATATACAAGGCATGAACCCTTCATAGGACAGACATGTTGTCAGCCTGGCCCAACGCTCTTTATGGCAAACAAATTGGCGACAACCTTGCCACTTCATATATTTTACCTTTTCTAAATAAGTGGTATTTTAAAAGGGTTAAAATCCTGTGGGCCACTCATTTATGTGTGGATATATACAGGGCATGAGCCCCTTTATAGCACAGACATGTTCTCAGCCTGGCCCAAAGCTTTTTATGACAAACTGGTGCCGACCTTGTCAAATCACATATTTTACCTTTTCTAAATAAGTTACTGCTATTTAAAGTGTTTCTTTGCCATATAAATCTTTGGGACAGTCTGAAAACACTTGGATTGTACAAAGGGGCTCACACCCTATATAACCACACAGAAATCAGTGGCCCAAAGGATTTTAACCATTTTAAAATACTATTTACTTACTTAGAAAAGGTAAAATATATAAAGTGGCAAGGTTGGCACCTGTTTATTTACCATAAATAGCGTTGGGCCAGGCTGAGAACGTCTCTCCTATGATGGAGCTTACGTTCTGTATATATCCACACAGAGATGAGAGGCCCAAGTATTTTTACCCTTTTAAAATACCAGTTACTTATTCAGAAATGGTAAATGTATGAGATGACCACATTGGCACAAGTTTGTTTGCTACAAAAAGCTTTGGGCCAGGCTAAAAACATGTTTATTCTATGAAGGGGCTCACTCCTTGTATATATCCACACAGTAATGAAGGCCCAAAGGATTTTAACCCTTTTAAAATATCTGATTCCTTTTTAAAAAAAGATCAAATATATGAGGTGACAAGGTTGTCACCAATTTGTTTGCTTCAAAAAGCGTTGGGCCAGGGTGAGAACAAGTTTATTCTATGGAGAGGTTCATACCCTGTATATATCCACAAAGAAGTGAGCGGTCCAAAGGATTTTAACCATTTTAAAATACTAGTTATTTATCCAGAAATTTAAAAATATATGAGATGGCAACGTTGGGACCAGTTTGTTTGCTACAAAAAGCGTTGGGCCAGGCTGAGAACATATTTATCCTATGAAGGGGCTCACTCCCGGTATATAGCCACACAGTAAAGAGTGGCGCAAAGGATTTTAAGCCATTTGAAATACCAGTTATTTATTTAGAAAAGGTCAAATATATGAAGTGACAAGGTTGGCAATAGTTTTTGTTGCAATAGAAACCATTGGGCCAGGCTGAAAACATGTTTATCCTATGTAGGGCTTCACGCCGTGTATGTATCCATGCAGAAATGAATGGCCCAAAGGCTTTTAAACCTTTTAAAATACCAGTTACTTATTCAGAAAAGGTAAAATATATGAAGTGTATATCAATGAGATAGGTATAGAACTGCCTTATTCATCAAATTATGGTTCCATCTATAACCCATAAACTCATATTCCTTAGGGGAGTGCAGGGGGTGCCCTAGTGGAAGAAAGCAGAAAGGGAGCCACAGAAATCAAACAACGTTTACTGTCAAATATTAAAATACAAATTTTGGAGCATCTGGATTAAACACACTACAATTGTCTATTTCAAAATAAGACAATAATCATTGAGGCTCTAAGGCCTAGATTTGGAGTTTTGCGTTAGAAGGGGTGCGTTAGCTACGCATGCTTTTTTCTGGCCGCACCTTTTAAATACCGCTGGTATTGAGAGTTCACAGAATGGCTGCGTTAGGCTCCAAAAAAGGAGCGTAGAGCATACTTACCGCAACTTCAACTCTCGATACCAGCGGTGCTTACGGACGCGGCCAGCTTCAAAAACGTGCTCGTGCACGATTCCCCCATAGGAAACAATGGGGCTGTTTGAGCTGAAAAAAAAACCTAACACCTGCAAAAAAGCCGCGTTCAGCTCCTAACGCAGCCCCATTGTTTGCTATGGGGAAACACTTCCTACGTCTGCACCTAACACTCTAACATGTACCCCTAACCTTACACTTATTAACCCCTAATCTGCCACCCCCGCTATCGCTGACACCTGCATATTTTTTTAACCCCTAATCTGCCGCTCCGTAAACCGCCGCTACTTAAATTATCCCTATGTACCCCTAATCTGCTGCCCCTAACACCGCCGACCCCTATATTATATTTATTAACCCCTAATCTGCCCCCCACAATGTCGCCTCCACGTGCCTACACTTATTAACCCCTAATCTGCTGAGCGGACCGCACCGCTATTATAATAAAGTTATTAACCCCTAATCCACCTCACTCCCGCCTCAATAACCCTATAATAAATAGTATTAACCCCTAATCTGCCCTCCCTAACATCGCCGACACCTAACTTCAAACATTAACCCCTAATCTGCCGACTGGAGCTCACCGCTATTCTAATAAATGTATTAACCCCTAAAGCTAAGTCTAACCCTAACACTAACACCCCCCTAAATTAAATATAATTTAAATCTAACGAAATAAATTAACTCTTATTAAATAAATTATTCCTATTTAAAGCTAAATACTTACCTGTAAAATAAATCCTAATATAGCTACAATATAAATTATAATTATATTATAGCTATTTTAGGATTTATATTTATTTTACAGGTAACTTTGTATTTATTTTAACCAGGTACAATAGCTATTAAATAGTTAAGAACTATTTAATAGCTAAAATAGTTAAAATAATTACAAAATTACCTGTAAAATAAATCCTAACCTAAGTTACAATTAAACCTAACAATACACTATCAATAAATTAATTAAATAAAATACCTACAATTATCTACAATTAAACCTAACACTACACTATCAATAAATAAATTAAATACAATTCCTACAAATAAATACAATTAAATAAACTAACTAAAGTACAAAAAATAAAAAAGAACTAAGTTACAAAAAATAAAAAAATATTTACAAACATTAGAAATAAATTACAACAATTTTAAACTAATTACACCTACTCTAAGCCCCCTAATAAAATAACAAAGACCCCCAAAATAAAAAAATGCCCTACCCTATTCTAAATTACAAAAGTTCAAAGCTCTTTTACCTTACCAGCCCTTAAAAGGGCCCTTTGCTGGGCATGCCCCAAAGAATTCAGCTCTTTTGCCTGTAAAAAAACCCATACAATACCCCCCGCCAACATTACAACCCACCACCCACATACCCCTAATCTAACACAAACCCCCCTTAAATAAACCTAACACTAAGCCCCTGAAGATCTTCCTACCTTGTGTTCACCTCGCTGGGTTCACCGATCGGTCCAGAAGAGGGTCCGAAGTCTTGATCCAAGCCCAAGCGGGGGGTTGAAGAGTGACGTCCATCCTCGGGCTGAAGTCTGGATCCAAGCGGCGGCTGAAGAAATCCATCATCGGGATGAAGTCGGAAGTCCATCATCGGGATGAAGTCTTCTATCAAGCCGCATCTTCAATCTTCTTTCTTCCGGAGCGGAGCCATCTTCTTCTCAGAGGACGCGGATCCAACCTCTTCAACGACGCCTACTAGCCGAATGACGGTTCCTTTAAGGGACGTTATTTAAGATGGCGTCCCTTGAATTCCGATTGGCTGATAGGATTCTATCAGCCAATCGGAATTAAGGTAGGAAAATTCTGATTGGCTGATGGAATCAGCCAATCAGAATCAAGTTCAATCCGATTGGCTGATCCAATCAGCCAATCAGATTGAGCTCGCATTCTATTGGCTGTTCCAATCAGCCAATAGAATGCAAGCTCAATCTGATTGGCTGATTGGATCAGCCAATCGGATTGAACTTGATTCTGATTGGCTGATTCCATCAGCCAATCAGAATTTTCCTACCTTAATTCCGATTGGCTGATAGAATCCTATCAGCCAATCGGAATTCGAGGGACGCCATCTTGGATGACGTCCCTTAAAGGAACCGTCATTCGGCTAGTAGGCGTCGCTTGAAGAGGTTGGATCCGCGTCCGCTGAGAAGAAGATGGCTCCGCTCCGGAAGAAAGAAGATTGAAGATGCGGCTTGATACAAGACTTCATCCCGATGATGGACTTCCAACTTCATCCCGATGATAGATTTCTTCAGCCGCCGCTTGGATCCAGACTTCAGCCCGAGGATGGACGTCACTCTTCAGCCCCCCGCTTGGGCATGGATCAAGACTTCGGACTCTCTTCTGGACCGATCGGTGAACCCGGCGAGGTGAACACAAGGTAGGAAGATCTTCAGGGGCTTAGTGTTAGGTTTATTTAAGGGGGGTTTGGGTTAGATTAGGGGTATGTGGGTGGTGGGTTGTAATGTTGGGGGGGGGTATTGTATGTTTTTTTTTACAGGCAAAAGAGCTGAATTCTTTGGGGCATGCCCCGCAAAGGGCCCTTTTAAGGGCTGGTAAGGTAAAAGAGCTTTGAACTTTTGTAATTTAGAATAGGGTAGGGCATGTTTTTATTTTGGGGGTCTTTGTTATTTTATTAGGGGGCTTAGAGTAGGTGTAATTAGTTTAAAATTGTTGTAATTTATTTCTAATGTTTGTAAATATTTTTTTATTTTTTGTAACTTAGTTCTTTTTTATTTTTTGTACTTTAGTTAGTTTATTTAAAAGGTCAGTAAACCTTAAAAAAAATGTTATATAATTCTGCACATAGTGCAGAATTATATAACATTACATTAGCCAAACGTTTTAAATCATAATATTGCCTTTTTATTTTTAAAAAATATTGCCGTTTTACAGACCCGCTCTCTGGGCTCTGCTGAGCGGGTCTGTTGTTTTTACTGAGCGCATCGGGCCAGCTGTATAGTCACAGCCCAGCCCGACCGCGCCATTAGACACAATGCAGCTCGCTCCTGCTCTGTCTGACAGCGGGAGCGAGCTGCATTGTAAAACGGCGATATTTTTTAAAAATAAAAAGGCAATATTATGATTTAAAACGTTTGGCTAATGTAATGTTATATAATTCTGCACTATGTGCAGAATTATATAACATTTTTTTTAAGGTTTACTGTCCCTTTAATTGTATTTATTTGTAGGAATTGTATTTAATTTATTTATTGATAGTGTAGTGTTAGGTTTAATTGTAGATAATTGTAGGTATTTTATTTAATTAATTTATTGATAGTGTAGTGTAGTGTAGGGTTTAATTGTAACTTAGGTTAGGATTTATTTTACAGGTAATTTTGTAATTATTTTAACTAGGTAACTATTAAATAGTTCTTAACTATTTAATAGCTATTGTACCTGGTTAAAATAATTACAAAGTTGCCTGTAAAATAAATATTAATCCTAAAATAGCTACAATATAATTATAATTTATATTGTAGCTATATTAGGGTTTATTTTACAGGTAAGTATTTAGCTTTAAATAGGAATAAGTTATTTAATAAGAGTTAATTTATTTCATTAGAATACAATTATATTTAACTTAGGGGGGTGTTAGGGTTAGGGTTAGAATTAGCTTTAGGGGTTAAAAAATTTATTAGAGTAGCGGCGAGCTCCGATCAGCAGATTAGGGGTTAATACTTGAAGTTAGGTGTCGGCGATGTTAGGGAGGGCAGATTAGGGGTTAATACTATTTATTATAGGGTTATTGAGGCGGGAGTGAGGCGGATTAGGGGTTAATAACTTTATTATAGTAGGGGCGTGGTCCGGTCGGCAGATTATGGGTTAATAAGTGTAGGCAGGTGGAGGCGACGTTGTGGGGGGCAGATTAGGGGTTAATAAATATTATGTAGGTGTCGGCGGTGTTAGGGGCAGCAGATTAGGGGTACATAAGTATAATGTAGCTTGCGGCGGCGTGCGGACGGCAGATTAGGGGTTAATAAGTGTAGGTAGCTGGCGGCGACGTTGTGGGGGGCAGATTAGAGGTTAATAAATATAATATAGGGGTCGGCGGTGTTAGGGGCAGCAGTTTAGGGGTACATAAGGATAACGTAGGTGGCGGTCAGCAGATTAGGGGTTAAAAAAATTTAATAGAGTGGCGGCGATGTGGGGGGACCTCGGTTTAGGGGTACATAGGTAGTTTATGGGTGTTAGTGTACTGTAGAGCACAGTAGTTAAGAGCTTTATAAACCGGCGTTAGCCCAGAAAGCTCTTAACTACTGTTTTTTTTCTGCGGCTGGAGTTTTGTCGTTAGAGTTCTATAGCTCACTTCAGCCACGACTCTAAATACCGGAGTTAGAAAGATTCCATTGAAAAGATAGGATACGCAATTGACGTAAGGAGATCTGCGGTATGCAAAAGTCGCGGCTGGAAAGTGAGCGTTAGACCCTTTCCTGACTGACTCCAAATACCAGCGGTAGCCTAAAACCAGCGTTAGGAGCCTCTAACACTGGTTTTCACGGCTACCGCCAAACTCTAAATCTAGGCCTAAGTTTGCAAAATTAAAGGGATACTACTAAATCCAATTTTTTTCTTTCATGATTCAGATAGAGCATGCGATTTTAAGCAACTTTCTCATTTGCTCCTATTAACACAATTTATTTGTTTTCTTGTTGTCTTTATTGGAAATAGCAGTAATGTAAGGTTAGGAGCCGGCCAATTTTTGCTTCAGCACCTGGTTAGCGCTTGCTGATTGGTTTGCTACATTTAGCCACCAATCAGCAAGCGCTACCCAGGTGCTGAACCAAAAATGGGATGGCTCTTAAGCTTACAGTCTAGCTTTTTAAAATCAAGATAGCATGTGAACGAGGAAAAATTGATAATAGAAAGTTGCTTCAAATTGCATGCTGTACCTGAATCATGAAAGACAAAATTTCGGTTTAGTATCCCTTTAAGCAGATTCCAACACTGTCAGAGGCCCATTGTAAGATGTCCACCGAGTTAGAAAAAGATCCCTAATAAACTACTGACTGATTTGGTGCTACCCACATAGGTGGGTGAAGGTTGGGGCTTATCAGACTATCTCTTGGTAGGCAGCTGCTTACAATTATTGTGAAAAAGGTACAGCTTGCAGTGACTAAGGTACGGAATTACCTGTATATCAATCACAGAGAGCACACAAAGAATAACCATGTCCAGATTACTCACAGACAGGCAAACAAATAACGCACGTTTCACCTGGGCTTTCTTAGAGCGTCAACAATTTGACAGTAAAAGTTAAGTTTTATTTATTTTTTTGCTCCCTTTCTGCGGATCTACCTATGTGTTTAAGTGTGTGCCAAATAGGGGTTTCCTTTTTTCTTTTTTTGGGGGATTACAAAATATATGAAGTGACAAGGTTGTCACCAATTTATTTGCCATAAAGAGCGTTGGGCCAGGCTGTTAAAATGTCTGTTGTATGATGGGCTTCACGCCTTGTATATATCCACATATAAATGAGTGGCCCACAGGATTTTAACCCATTTAAAATATCAGTTACTCAAAATTATGCCATGTTTGCCATCTGTTTATTGCAATATAAGATGATTTTTTTTTATAAAATGTAATTTTGTTTAGGTTTTTGGAAAGTGTATTATTTTAATAAAAATAAAAATAATGCTAGATATCTTTATTTTGCAAATTGCAATCAGTTGCAGAATAAGAAGCTGACTAAATAAGAAGACAACTTCAGCCTTTTACATAAGGGCTGATGCTGAACTTTGGTCGTTACAACCCCCCTTAAAGGAAACTTATCTACTTAACACTACTTGAACTAGAAATGAAGACACGGACAACAAAGAGCTGGGTTTTAAGACCATATGAAATGGTCACATTTATTTAACCTAAATAAATAACTTGACTTCAACAGAAGTCGTAACTGAACTTTTGACCCGTGGCGGCATTCGAGGCCTAATACTAATATATATAACAACTCCATATGACCAGAGGTCGCGGCCAAGATGTTCTGGAATTGGGAAAAATCCACCAAGGGGGGCCGCAAATTGTGGCTCCACCCCATTCCTTCTAGGAGGCGCAGACGCCCTAAGGGATCTTCAGCCAGCAGACCTGCGGGGTGGGGGCCCCCAGGTCATGACCTGAGGACATCTCCCCTGCCCATTAGCCCGACTATCACCCCTACGGACTCTGCCCTCAGGTGTTTAAAGAGGCCACGACCTCCCGTCTCTAGGAGATCAAATTTTTTGCCTTTTGCTTCAGCCTATAAGGCACTTTTTCCTTGAAAAAGCTTGCAGAGCGAAACGATCGTCGGAACTGGAACTTTTTAACTCTCTTGTGCGTCTGTACACTTGCTCACACACCGCTAGGAGGAGCTACTCCCATCTGGGGTCAGGTTGTACGGTGCAGCGGTTAAGTTTCTGCTGCCTGTAACCGCTTGCATCCTGCAGTAGAGTTTGCTTTTGTGAGCTATAACCAGCATTTACTGCTCTATTAGCCTCTGTGTAAGGTGTTGTGTTTAGCATTTGTGACGCTTTTACTGTATTTTAATAAATCCTTTTATATTATACTATATTGCCGTGAGAGTACTGTTTACCCACCAGTATAAAGTGGGGGTGCGCATTTCCCTGAGCTTGGTCATAAGCTCTGCTTCATGTGAGTAGGCATTTGGCCAAGAGTTTGATACATATCCTGGATATCGTTACAGAATCACACTATGTTGCTATTTCTCTCTCCTTTCTTTGAGAAACTCTAAGGATACAAAGAATCAGAAGAGTCCCAGCAAGAACGCGTATATCCTTATATGAACTTTTTATTTAATTTTTTATGTTGTATTTATGATTCTCTTTGAGTCATCACATTTAGTCCAATGTTATAAATGTATATCTTGCAGCGCCAAGATGTCAACCATACAAGCTGTGCTCTTGTTGCGGAATCTCCCAACCAGATCCCAAAATGTCAATAAATTAAAAGTGCTTAGTGAGTACAGCGCTACAAAGTCCTAGAGAGAAGGATTTGTGGCTAAAGATGGTGTCCACGATTGGTATAACTATAAGTGACGGGTTGATAGTATTGCAAATAGCCTATAGGTCTAAGTGCATAAATATTATAATATATACGAAAAATAATAACTTATAATGGATCAGATGCTCCTATATGTTATGCTAAAACCATTTATTTTGCTAATAACATTTTACTAATAACATTTGATTTAACATATATAGTTAAAAATCCTTGACAATGTGTGTGTGCATAAAATACATAAAAGTCCTTTAAAACACAGTTCTAAGACAGGATATTAAAAACAAATCTATGGTACCAATATGTGCACATAAAAAAAGGGGGGTTCCAGAATACAGTCTTAAAACTGAAGAATGGTCATGAGATCCTATGGTATACCGACTTTATAAAGTGTCCCAATGAAAAATATAAAAATATAAAAAATGTGTGAAAAAATGTGAAAAAATTAAAAATTCAAAATTAAAAAATATCAAAATATCAAAAATATATCAAAAATATATAAAAATATATAAAAGTATAAAATTTGTGATATCACAACTGTGAAAAAATATGTGAAGTGTTTCCAAAAAAATATGCCTTGGTGAAAGTCAAATATATCCTTAAAAATAGTGATATATATAATATGGTGTAACAGATAATCCCAAAAGGTGTAACAAATGTTCCCAAAAGGTACTGATAACTCCAAATGCAAATGGTATTGAGAAGTCTATTGAGACTTAAATGTATCCAAAGTATATATCCAAACAGGTGTAGTTATATTGTGTAGGTCCTCTTCTTGAGGTGTGTATTAAAACTTCAGTGTAACATCTTGAACCTAAAAAATAATGAGAAAAGCAGACATAGTGCAATAAAGCTACTAAAAGATAATAGTAGAGAAAATAAACTCACCAATATGATCCTGAGCTTTTGTTTTGGGGACTAGGCGAAGATGACTGCCTATTTTTATTGACTCCCGTAGGATCTGTTGCTGGCTCATTGATTTGTTGGAGCTTTCCACTAAGTTAGTGGAAAGCTCCAACAAATCAATGAGCCAGCAACAGATCCTACGGGAGTCAATAAAAATAGGCAGTCATCTTCGCCTAGTCCCCAAAACAAAAGCTCAGGATCATATTGGTGAGTTTATTTTCTCTACTATTATCTTTTAGTAGCTTTATTGCACTATGTCTGCTTTTCTCATTATTTTTTAGGTTCAAGATGTTACACTGAAGTTTTAATACACACCTCAAGAAGAGGACCTACACAATATAACTACACCTGTTTGGATATATACTTTGGATACATTTAAGTCTCAATAGACTTCTCAATACCATTTGCATTTGGAGTTATCAGTACCTTTTGGGAACATTTGTTACACCTTTTGGGATTATCTGTTACACCATATTATATATATCACTATTTTTAAGGATATATTTGACTTTCACCAAGGCATATTTTTTTGGAAACACTTCACATATTTTTTCACAGTTGTGATATCACAAATTTTATACTTTTATATATTTTTATATATTTTTGATATATTTTTGATATTTTGATATTTTTTAATTTTGAATTTTTAATTTTTTCACATTTTTTCACACATTTTTTATATTTTTATATTTTTCATTGGGACACTTTATAAAGTCGGTATACCATAGGATCTCATGACCATTCTTCAGTTTTAAGACTGTATTCTGGAACCCCCCTTTTTTTTATGTGCACATATTGGTACCATAGATTTGTTTTTAATATCCTGTCTTAGAACTGTGTTTTAAAGGACTTTTATGTATTTTATGCACACACACATTGTCAAGGATTTTTAACTATATATGTTAAATCAAATGTTATTAGTAAAATGTTATTAGCAAAATAAATGGTTTTAGCATAACATATAGGAGCATCTGATCCATTATAAGTTATTATTTTTCGTATATATTATAATATTTATGCACTTAGACCTATAGGCTATTTGCAATACTATCAACCCGTCACTTATAGTTATACCAATCGTGGACACCATCTTTAGCCACAAATCCTTCTCTCTAGGACTTTGTAGCGCTGTACTCACTAAGCACTTTTAATTCATCACATTTAGTCATCACACCTTTCATTCCTCTAAGGGCTGATGTTGAACTTTGGTCGTTACAACCCCCCTTAAAGGAAACTTAACTACTTAACACTACTTGAACTAGAAATGAAGACACGGACAACAGAGAGCTGGGTTTTAAGACCATATGAAATGGTCACATTTATTTAACCTAAATAAATAACTTGACTTCAACGGAAGTCGTAACTGAACTTTTGACCCGTGGCGGCATTCAAGGCCTAATACTAATATATATAACAACTCCATATGACCAGAGGTCGTGGCCAAGATGTTCTGGAATTGGAAAAAATCCACCAAGGGGGGGCGCAAAACGTGGCTCCACCCCATTCCTTCTAGGAGGCGCAGACGCCCTAAGGGATCTTCAGCCAGCAGACCCGCGGGGCGGGGGCCCCCAGGTCATGACCTGAGGACATCTCCTCTGCCCATTAGCCCGACTGTTACCCCTACGTACTCTGCCCTCAGGTGTTTAAAGAGGCCACGACCTCCCGCCACAAGAGACAGGATTTCTCTTAAAAACAGAATCTTGCCACCACAAATCAAATATGGGTAACCAAGGATCTTTTGAGGTCCGCCATGAAGATTAGTAACCCCTCGTCAGACAGATGGACCCCGTCAGGGCGATACAGCTGCTTTTTATCCGCCGAAATCTGGTCATGGGGGACCACAAAACCCCCTGCAGCTACCACCGCTCTACCCAGCTCCCTGTTGACCTTCTTTCTCACCCTATACGCTGTTTTGGGGGTGGGAAAATATCGCCAACACAACCTAGGGATGATGTTTGACAAAGCCAACTTCACCCCCGGGAATGTCGAGCAAATCCACCGGACATCGGACCTCATGATATTTATGAGGTCCAAAGCCGGTGCGCAACCAAGGTCATTGTCCTCCATGTGCAAAATTATGATGTGAGGCTGGCCCCATCTGTGCCTGGCATCTTGAAGGAGGGGAGGCAAACCATTCCATTGTAAGCCTCTGCGCCCCAACCATCTGACAGAAGCCTTTGACACTGCTATCCCCAGTTGCTGCCCGTCGGGATGGGAGTGTGCCCGCAGGGCCGCCCAATGAACATAGCAGTGCCCCACGATCCAAATGCGGGTAGGGGCCCCCGCTAAACCTAAAATGGATAACAGTAATTTAGAAGTGCAACGCCCCAAATCAGCTGGGCTACACTTAACTTGCGCTCTGCCCCATCCCCACCAGTATCACATAAGCCTCGGTAGGAGGTCGCACGTATCTTCGGTAGCAATTTGACCTCCATCTGCCTAATCTCTGGATACTCTGCGCCTCCCATCCCAACGTGGCCGCGCTTGTCGCTGCCCCTATGCGAAAAGAACGAGGGGTAATCCTACATTCCTCCAAGCCAGCCGCAATCACCGCTCTTTTCAATACCGCAGCAAACTGGTACCTGGACAGGTTAGACCCATCCGCGTGCACCAGGAACTGTGGCTTATCCTGCGTACGAAGCGCTATGTAGGCCTTGGTTGCCCACACCGGGCATGCCTCCGACCCCGAGGGGGCGAGGGTCACCCACGCCCCTTTCCTGTCCTGGTCCGTCTTAGACTGAGGGATGAACAGTATCATGTTATCCCTGGCCCATTTAACGTGGGTCATCTGGATCCCAGACCTCACTGCCTGCTTAGAGGCCGATACTAACTCCCCAGGTCTGAGTGCTGCGAAGAAAGCGACCGTAAAGGCGCATTCAAACAAAGCTTTCTCATAGGCGTTACTGCACACCGAGTCCAATGCCCCTATAAGCCCAAGTAGCCGGTGTGCTGTTACCGGCTCTCTCGCGTCACGCAACCGCCCTTCCAGCCTGCCCCATCCTTTCACTACCTGCCGTACCAAGAAGTTTCTTGTCACGTTGGGATACTCCAACAGGTTGCAGAAAAAGGATACGGCAGCTATTTTCATGGAGATAGCCCCTTTGGTTGTCCCTCGTCGCTGCCACCAGGCCAGCCAACCGAGAAACAACTCCCTAGGGACTTCTTGCAAGCTAACGCTATGCGCCGAGCAATATTCTATCCACTCACCCCAATGCTGTGCGTAAGCTCTCCAAGTGCTCGGGGCCAACAAAGCCTGCACTAATTGCCGGATGGAATCCCAATCCCCGCCACCTGCCAAATAGAAGGAGGACAGGGTAAGCCTTGTGTCTCAGCATTTGGCGCCAGCCTGCGGAACTGCTCCCACTGAAACCTCGACAGAGCATCCGCCAAGGTGTTATTCACCCCTGGGATATGCCGCGCCTCAAACTGAATGTTATGCTGCAAGCACCGAAGCACCAGGTGACGTATATAGCGTACGACCACCGGTGACGACGCAGATAGCCTGTTAATGGCAAAGACGACGCTAGCGTTATCCGTCCAGAACACAATGAACCTGTCTTTTAGAACCCGTCCCCACAATTTGATCGCTACCACGATTGGAAAGAGTTCCAACAGTATCAGGTTCCTCGTCATCCCTGCCTGTGCCCATGCCTCCGGCCATGGTTCTGCGCTCCACCGACCTTCGAGGTAAGCCCCGTAGCCATATGCCCCAGCTGCGTCAGTGAAGAGGTGAGCTGCCTGGCTTGATGCCCTCAGCGCCCTCCACAGCAAGGTCCTGTTAAAGTCTGTGAGGAAACTCTCCCAAACTCGGAGGTCCTCCCTCATCTCATCGGACACCTTTATGACTCGGGCCCGTAGAGGAGCGGCAAACTTGGCCTCAATCCTCCTGTTGAACGCGCGACCCATGGGTATCACCTTGCATGCAAAGTTGAGGAGACCTAACACTGATTGTAGCTCCTTTAAGTGCATGGATGGTGCCGCCATCGCCTTGCGTACTGCTGCAAGCATGGCGCCCACCTTGTCCTCAGGGAGACGACATAGCCTTTCAGCAGTGTCAATCTCAATCCCCAAGAAAATGAGCCTCGTCCAAGGCCCTTGGGTCTTGTCTTCCGCCAGCGGAACTCCGAATTCCGCCATCAATCTGCGCATTACTGCCATAAGCTGGGCACATTCCTGCGTGTCAGCCCTGCCAACCATCAGGAAGTCGTCAAGGTAGTGCGCGACCGCCCCCACGTATGCTGCCATCGCGATTGCCCAGTGGAGGAACGTACTGAACGCCTCAAAGTATGCACATGACACTGAACAGCCCATGGGCAAACATTTGTCGACGTAGTAATACCCTTCAAACTTGCACTCCATCAACCTGAAAGACGTGGGATGTATCGGCAGCAAGCGAAAGGCAGACTCAATGTCCAATTTGGCCATCAGGGCGGCCGGTCCTGCCGCTCTGACGAGCTCCAGGGCTTGGTCGAACGACTGGTAAGACACCGAGCTGATCGCCAGGTCAATAGCATCGTTCATGGAACCGCCCTTTGGGTAGGATAGGTGCTGGATGAGGCGAAATTTACCAGGGTCCTTTTTGGGAACCACCCCCAACGGTGATATGACCAATCCCCGTATTGGTGGCGCCTCAAATGGTCCAGCAAACCTTCCCAGAGAGAGCTCCTTATCGAGCTTCTTACGGACCTCATTCGGCATCTCATACGCCGACTTCAGGTTCCTATGAGACGCCGAGCCCACAACTGTTCCCTTGTATAAATTGTGGGCCTAGGGCCCAGGACTGAGGATACAGGCCTGTTTTTGTGGGGTGTTGGTGGGATCACATCCTCAAGCTCTTCCTCCTGTCTTCCAGGTGCTGTGCTGCGTGTGGTCACCCCTGCAGCCTCCCTGAATCGCTGTGGCAACGCCAAAGTCCTCTTGGATCTGGACATGACTGCAAAGTTGATCACAGGAAACTTTCACCTTGAAAATCCCAGGCAGAAGAGGCAGGAATATTCCAGAACCTTCCTTATAACCTGGTAAGCTTGGGACCTCCCCTAACTTTGCAACATTGTTGCTACTTACACTACACTGGGATTTTCACTACCCTGTCATGCTCAGGCCCTTAACTCCATTACAGGAGACTTTGCTACCTTTCATTCCTCTTTTGCAGCTTTCTTGTTCTTAATGTTCATTCACAGTGGTTACCTTATAAATGACAATCAGCATAAACCACTGTGAATGAACATTAAGAACAAGAAAGCTGCAAAATCTTTCGTTTTCAGAATGATTGTCTATAGGTTGTTTGTTACATTAAAGTTGATTTAAAAAAAAAAAAGCAAAGAAAAAAAAAAGATTTTTTTGAAAATAGCGAACCATATCCCTTCCTATGACGTTACATCAACTGTTTCACAAACAAATTGGTGCCAACCTTGCCACTTTATATATTTTACCTTTTCTAAATAAGTCATTGCTATTTTAAAAATGATAAAATCCTTTGAGACACTCATTTATGTGTGTAAATATACACAAGGCGTGAACCCATCATAGGATAGACATGTTATCAGCCTGGCCACCCAGCGCCCTTTATTGCAAACAAATTGGTGCCAACCTTGCCACTTCATATATTTTCCCTTTTCTGAATAATAATTGGTATTTTAAAAGCAGAAAAAAATTCCAGAGTAGTTCCAGCAAGAACACAAGAGTGTTATATAAATAAAAAGCGAATTTTATTAGGACAGATTAAAAATGATTACAAAAGTAGGCAGACTCCAGCAAACAGATGGGAGTATCAAAGATAGGTCTGACCGGTTTCAGCCACACTGGCTGTAGTCATAGACATGTTACACCTATGCAGGTGCAAACTATTTAAAACCCTTAACTCCTCCCTGGGGAGGTGATAAAAGAAACAGACTCCCAGCGTTTAACCCTTTATGAAGAAATGTATACATATAACATGTGAATAAATAGGTGGCAAAAAACAAACAAACTGACATATAATAAGCATCCCCCTTAGGTAGATGCTGAGTTTAAATATTGTCAAGTCATATAATAGCCTGAAATAGTGAAAACAGTACTAAATAAATAAATGAATGGCCCTATAAAATAAAGATCTTCATGTTTGAATGGTAAAATATACCTAAATACAAATGAGCTAATCAACATCACATAATATTATCCAAACTTGAACAAATCAGATGGGAGCCAAATTACAGCTGGATAACCATTGACGTGGTGGCATTGTATTCTAGCATTCACCACGAATTTGGGCTCCAGGCTGTTGAATTCTTTTTGGATATGTGCACAGACTTAGATTCTGAACACAAATACTTTGTGTTGAGAGCTATTAAGTTTCTGTTACAACATAATTTTTTCAAATTTTCAGATACTTTCTACCTCCAGAGACGTGGAACCGCTATGGGGGCAAAATTTGCCCCCTCCTACGCTAACCTCTTCATGGGGTGGTGGGAGCGGTTCCACGTCTATGGAGGTGGAAATACTTTTTCTGGGTCCATCATGAAATATCTGAGGTTCATAGATGATCTTTTGATCATCTGGTCCTCAGGCGAGACACAAGTACAAGAATTGGTTGACCAACTCAATTGTAACGAAGTGGGTCTAAAATTCACCTACCAGTGGCACAATAGGACTATGAACTATCTGGATGTAACACTGACGGGTGACCCTGATACCCACAGGATTACATCATCGCTCTATCGCAAGCCTATTTCCGGGAACACTTTATTGCATGTGAATAGCAGTCACCCTAAACATGTGTTTAGAGGTATTGCTAAAAGTCAGTTCATGCGCATCAAACGCAACTGTTCCCGGGGAGAGGACTGTTATAGAGAAAGTAAGGACTTGAACAAGCGCCTACTTGAAAGAAATTACCCAGCAAAGGTAATTGGGAGAGCACGACAGGAGGTTGACCAGATGGATCGGTCTAGGTTGTTCCATAGGACCACTAGTCCTGATGGAAAAAAGTCCAGAGCGCGTAATGTAACCACTCTTATTACTGCATACTCTAACCAATACCACCAAGTATGCAACATAATTAAGAAGAATATCCCTATCTTGCGAGGGGATAAATCCCTGCGTAAAGTAATAAAAGATGGCTGTAATTTTGTATATAGGAGGAACTTGACACTAGGGAACTTGCTGTCTCCAAGTTTACTTAGGGAAGAACCAAGGAGGAGCTCCTGGCTACACTTCAAAGGCACGTTCCACTGTGGAAAGAGGTCTTGTGGTTCATGCGACCATATCAAAGTTGCTACCCACTTCACTTCAGCTACAGGGGCTGAAACTTTTGAGACCAAGGGCTGCGTGAAGTGTGGCAGTAAATTTGTGGTGTATCTCGTTGAGTGCACCTTGTGCCATCGACAGTACGTGGGAAGAACGACTAGAGAGGTGGGGACACGTATTAAAGAGCACTTAGCTCATATTTCTCATGACAGAGCAGTCTCAGCTCTGTCCAAACACTTTTTGGAAGTTCATCACGGTTATGTTGGATCCTTTAGGTGGCAGGCAATCGAGCAAATTGTCAGACCCCCTAGGGGAGGCGACAAATTTCGCATATTGTGTCGACAAGAGATCTATTGGATTCACAAACTCGGTTGCCTGCTACCTAGGGGATTCAACTCAGAATTTGACATTATCAACTATTGGCAACACTGATTGAAAGCATATGTTAGATTCATACTCACGCATGGAGTGCCCTATATATATGCTCTCATTTCTGATCATTCACCTGTTTACTCACATATGTAATTTCATATCAGTATTAATATTTAGCCCTTGGATTAGGGCTTTAAATATCGCTTTGAAACTTATGTCTGTCCCTACCCAAATGTGATATCTAAGTCCTGGTCGTATCTGTTCACTCTACAGGGGTTATTTGTATAATATCATTTATGACAAACCTTCTTAATACCCCCATGTGAACCATATATTTCCACTAGAATGATCCCCTGTTCTTTAGAGGTGTACACGCCGGACACAATTTTGATTAGGTGTATATTTAAACACACTATAATTCTTTAAGTTGTTTATATGATATCTATCCTCACAGCATCTAATTTCAATGTGAATGTTTTTTTTGTTTTTTTTTATCCCTAATATTATGTGATGTTCATTAGCTCATTTGTATTTAGGTATATTTTACCATTCAAACATGAAGATCTTTATTTTATAGGGCCATTCATTTATTTATTTAGTACTGTTTTCACTATTTCAGGCTATTATATGAATTGACAATATTTAAATTCAGCATCTACCTAAGGGGGATGCTTATTATTATATGTCAGTTTGTTTGTTTTTTGCCACCTATTTATTCATATGTTATATGTATACATTTCTTCATAAAGGGTTAAACGCTGGGAGTCAGTTTCTTTTATCACCTCCCCAGGGAGGAGTTAAGGGTTTTAAATAGTTTGCACCTGCATTGGTGTAACATGTCTATGACTACAGCCAGTGTGGCTGAAACCGGTCAGACCTATTTTTGATACTCCCATCTGTTTGCTGGAGTCTGCCTATTTTTGTAATCATTTTTAATCTGTCCTAATAAAATTCGCTTTTTATTTATATAGCACTCTTGTGTTCTTGCTGGAACTACTCTGGAATTTTTTTCTGCTACTTTATATGAAGTACTGGGACTCCATTCCTATTAAACAGTTCACAGTGAGACCGGACGGCCCTGCTGGGTGACGTCACTACCGGAGGAGGAGCTGAGTGGCGTGCTACTACAGTGCTACTACAGTGGAGACCAGCTCAGCAGAGTTGGAGCCGGATACACAGCGACAGAGACCGCAACTGAGGCATTCAAGTGTACCACTGAACGGAGCATGAAGACAAGGTAGTGAGTAACGGACAACCATTATCTGTTACGGCTTGGGGCCAATTGTTTTGTATTATTGTGCACAAGGTTGTATCACTGAATGTGAGCCCTGTCACAGATATATACAGGGCTTTAACCCCATTTATAGAATAGACATATTTTCAGCCTGACCCAATGCTTTTTAAGGCAAACAATCTGGTGCCATCCTTGCCACTTCATACATTTTACCTTTTCTGAATAAGTAACTGGTATTTTAAAAGGGTTAAAATCCTTTGGGCCACTAATTTTTGCGTGGATACATACACGGCGTGAAGCCCTTCATAGGATAAGCATGTTTTTAGCCTGGCCCAATGATTTTTATAGCAAACAAACTTGTGTCAGTTATTTATTTAGAAAATGTCGGGCAACCGGAAGGGGAGGAGCTACACAGTGGCAGCGTGCAGCAGCACTCTGTTTGGGATAGAGTGCGAATCGGGCCCCAGAAGTGCTCCGAGGATATCACTCTGTGCCTGGTGCCGGCGTCAGTAGCGGGAAGCTTGATACCTGAGGGAAGGGAAGCATCACGGCCGTCAATAATAGGCGTTTTGGACCCGTCGCCTGGGTCACCTCTTGGAGGAGTTCCGGAAGTGGAGATAAGTAGGAGCCTGCACAGGTCAAACACCATCAGAAGACCGGAGTGGCAGAGACAGGCCGTGGAAGTAAGGTACTATAAACTAGAAAGAAGCAAAGACAGGGTGAGTGGGGGGGAACGAAGATAGGGCAGTAAAGAATTTACCTTAGGGCCAAGAAGTATGTATTGGCAGTCTGCAATGGAGTGCTAGTGGTTTGTTGAAGGAATATAATTGGAGGAACATATCTTTGGTGGGCTAGCTGTGCAGACACGCAAGGTCCAGTGTGGAAACGTTTTAAAGAAATATTAGCCCCAACACAGAAATCATCCTGTTTTGCAATAAGGGTCCCCCCCCTCATGAAGAATAATACAGCCAAAGACAAACCGCTCTGAATAAACAGCTGGCCTAGTTTTTATAGGCTTATATGGCTAAGGACGGTTGTTCAATCTGAAAAGAGTGCTTTAATCTGTATATCCCTCAGATTAATAGAGCTCTAGGACATAACATTTCTAAGCTAGGTACCGCAAGGTGGGTGAAGTCCTGGCTGCCTTTGAAAAGGGGAAGAAATAGCTCTTTTACTTATTTGTTTGAGTACTCAGAGGGATTACAGTAGTATATCTTACAGGGAAACAAGGTGCTCAAGAGAAGGAAAACTAGTGGAAAACTAGTGGAAGACTGGAACTTTCTGACTAGCCAATATAAACTGATGAGCCTGCTCGGTTGGATTCCTTTGAGATTATAATTGGAACTATTATTAAAAGGGTCCTCTTTTTGCAGAAACATTGGTAGAGCAAGTAAGTCTGCAACGGTATCTTTGTTGGGACAATAATTATTTTTCTGCAAGTCAATTTATTGAAACGGTGGTTTTGTAGTTGCATACGTCGATACAGCAAGTCCACCTTCAATGCTGTATCAGAAACGTTGAGAGCAAGTTTCTGGGTGTACTGAATTTGGATTTGTAGAGGACATTATCAAAGGTTTTATTGTTTGCAAAACATTGTAAATGGAAAACAAGTTTTGTAAAAAATGTTGTTACCTGTTGGGATAGTAACTAATAATTTCCTTGCAGTTTGGTATTGTGCATACAACAGGAATATTTTCTAAAGTTCAGTAGTGAGAATATAACTTGTTCTAAAACTACTAAGAAATGTGGCTGTGTTAGCTGATTTTACAATGGTGTATGCATATATGTACAAGATCAATGGGGAATTTTGAAACATACTATATATTTTGTAAGGTATTTGTTGCCCCAGGTATGGCAAGAAGCAATATTTTTGGAAAATTAAAACTGCAGTAGAAGGGGATAGTAATAAGAGGTTTTATTTGCTTGCAGAAATATTGGAAGTTTAAAAATAAGTGTTGTAAAATCTGTATCTGTTGAGATAGTAGCTAATATGTTTGCAGTCTGATACTGTTTATACATCAGGAATATTTTTCAAAGGCTAATAGGGGGAATGTAGCTTGGTTACAATACATATTTAGATATAGTGCCCCCTCCTTGCTGTTATAAGGATCTGAGTGCCTTTACGGGGTCCTACCTTTCTTGGAACAAAGATTGCTCTGGTTACACATAGATAATACTGTGGTTAATGTTCTCCCATACCAGCTTTAAAAATATGAACAACAAGCTGATTTAATTATATGATACGCCTATAGAATAGAATAAAAGGTCTGAGTTACATAGGACTAGTCTACAAGTGCTACCAAGGGTGGGAATAATAATTGTGTATAAGGACAAGAACATAGGGGAGTTAAGGTATAAATACAACTGTTTCTTATACCAATCGAGTATTGCCATATACAATTGCACTGCACAAGAAGCACTAGATTTGCAAGCACATACATTTAGTTTTTTTTTTTCCCTTACAATTTAGTTAATCACTCTTTATTTTTTTTACACACGTGGCCGGCAAGTAGGCCGGTAATTTATTTTTAGTTCACTACACCTATTCATGGAGAGGTTTGTCACAGTCAAAAATAAATCACCGGCAATGCCACCCAAAGGAAAGGACAAGAAAAATTTGAAAAGGAACAGTTTAGACACAGCTAACGGAAGTATAGTAGAAACAACTAGTACAAATATGTACCCAATGGAGTCACAGGAATTGGTAAAACAACTATCAGATATTATGTTGCCACAATTTGATCAGGTCACGAAAGATATTTTGGAAGAAAAGTAGCAGAAATGAAGTATTATGCATTGATTATTATTTTATATAATTTACTGTCACAGGCTTTACTGTTTAAGTATATTTAAATTTTTTGTTTTGTCTGCTTGTACCCGAAATTGTCTAAATAAAGATTTTTTTTTAAAAAAGAACCTGGCCACCAGGAGGAGGCAAAGACACCCCAGCCGAAGGCTTAAATACCTCCCCCACTCACCTCATCCCCCAGTCATTCTGCCAAGGGAACAAGGAACAGTAGGAGAAATATCAGGGTATAAATGGTGCCAGAAGAACAAAAATAAATTTAGGTCCGACCACTGGAGAAACGGTCCTCCCACAGATGGAAATGAAATTATCAGGTAAGCATAATTTAAATTTTCCATCTTAATAGGAGACAACTGGTTTCCACAGCACCAATAAATGAGGAAAATAGTTTAACAAACGTAGCTTTTATTTATCCATTTCAGCTTATACAAAGCACTGGCACACAGCAGCATAAAGCGACGTTTCGGGCTGTTAACCCTTACTCATGCTCATACAGAACACCTGTTAGTTGCTCCTTAAGTACCATATGATATTAACCCTTAACACACCTAGTTACAAAACTACACCTAAACAACCACAGTATATCGCCACCTAGGGGTCAATCACTTATATTTATAAAAATACCAACTTTGGGCGCGATCCGATATAGATTGCAGTTTGCGGCGCAAGCAAGGGAACCCACGTCGCCCGCAGTTTCAGCTCGTAACTCGAGCCATCCAATATGCGGCGCCGTCACTTGCTAAAGTGGCGCAAGTCTCACAAACCAGCGATGTCCAGAAATCTGCGTAAGTACAGATTTTCGGAGTCGCCAGTGACTTGCGCCACGTTAGAAACTGCCGGCGCCTATAAAACCTGACTAAAGTCTAAATCACCCGCACTGTCTAACACGCCTCCCTAACATAGCCCGACACGTCTAACACGCCTCCCTAACATAGCCCGACACGTCTAACCCTCTATCCGCTATCCCCCCTCACTATCCTAACAATAAAAAAGCTATTAACCCCTAAACCGCCGCTCCCGTACCCCGCCGCAACCTAATAAAGTTATTAACCCCTAAACCGTCGCTCCCGTACCCCGCCGCCAGATATATTATATCTATAACCCCCTAAAGTGAGCCCCTAACACCGCCGCCATCTCTATTAAAATGATTAACCCCTAATTTAATCTACCTACCCCGCCGCCAGCTATATTATCTATATTAACCCTAAGTATATTATAGTTAATATAGGTATTACATTATATATATTAACTATATTAACCCTAATTATATTAGGGTTAATATAGTTAATATAGTTACTATAGTATTTATATTAACTATATTAACTCTATCTAACCCTAACACCCCTAACTAAATTTATATTAAATTAATCTAATTCATTTATAAACTAAAATATTCCTATTTAAATCTAAATACTTACCTATAAAATAAACCCTAAGATAGCTACAATATAATTAATAATTACATTGTAGCTATGTTAGGGTTAATATTTATTTTACAGGTAAATTGTTAATTATTTTAACTAGGTATAATAGCTATTAAATAGTTATTAACTATTTAATATCTACCTAGTTAAAATAATTGCCCAATTAACTGTAAAATAAATCCTAACCTAAGTTACAAATACACCTACACTATCAATAAATTAAATAAACTACAAACATCTATCTAAAAATACAATTAAATTAAGTAAACTAAATTACAAAAAATAAAAAAAAGATTACAAGATTTTTAAGCTAATTACACCTATTCTAAGCCCCCTAATAAAATAATAAACCCCCAAAATAAAAAAAATTCCCTGCCCTATTCTAAATTAAAAAAAGTTCAAAGCTCTTTACCTTACCAGCCCTTAAAAGGGCCTTTTGTGGGGCATGCCCCAAAGAATTCAGCTCTTTTGCATACAAATACAATACCCCCCCCCCATTACAACCCACCACCCACATACCCCTATTCTAAAACCACCCAAACCCCCCTTAAAAAAGCCTAACACTACCCCCCTGAAGATCTCCCTACCTTGTCTTCACCACACCGGGCCGAACTCCTGATCCGATCCGGGCGATGTCTTCCTCCAAGCGGCAAAGAAGAATTCTTCCTCCGGCGATGTCTTCCTCCAAGCGGCAAAGAAGAATTCTTCCTCCGGCGACGTCTTCCTCCAAGCGGCAGCAAAGTCTTCATTCTTCCGGTGGCATCTTCAATCTTCTTTCTTCGCTCCGCCGCCGCGGAGCATCCATCCCGGCCGACAACTGAACGACGAATGAGGTACCTTTAAATGACGTCATCCAAGATGGCGTCCGCCGAATTCCGATTGGCTGATAGGATTCTATTAGCCAATCGGAATTAAGTTAGAAAAATCTGATTGGCTGATTTAATCAGCCAATCAGATTCAAGTTCAATCCGATTGGCTGATCCAATCAGCCAATCAGATTGAGCTCGCATTCTATTGGCTGATCGGAACATAGATAGACATTGCGCATGCGTTAGGTGTTAGGTTTATTTTAGAAGATTGCGGTTGACAGGTAGATAGACATTGTGCATGCGTTAGGTGTTAGGTTTATTTTAGAAGATCGCGGTTGACAGGGAGATAGACATTGCGCATACGTTAGGTGTTAGGTTTATTTTAGCAGCCAGTTTAGGGAGTTACGGGGTTCCAATAGTCAGCGTAAGGCTTCTTACGGCTGCTTTTTGTGGCGAGGTGAAAATGGAGTAAGTTTTCTCCATTTTCGCCACGTAAGTCCTTACGCTGCATATTGGATACCAAACTGCGCTGGTTTGGTATACCTGCCTATAGCCCAAAAAACTACGGGCAACGGCAGAAATATACGCGCGTAACTTCTAGGTTACGCCGTATATGTGATACCAAACCAGCGTAAATATTGGCGTCGCCGGCTTTTGCGGGCGACGATTTTTATCGGATCGACCCCTATATAGTTAAAAAAAACTGCTGTTAGTTGTTATATCTTATATGAATTTATGTTCTATACAATTTCATCATATGATAATGTTATTCATACTGAAGGTTACTTGTTCACAGATAATGGATTATTATTTTTATTTTGAATTAAATTTTTATTTGAATTTAAATTTTATCTACAAGAAAACTGCCATATCTATTTCCCTGTTGATCCCTTTGGGAACTAAAGCGTCTAACTTATGTATCCAAAAGGATTCTTTCCTCTTTAACTGTAATTCCCTGTTTCCACCCCTTCTATGAAGTTCAACGCTATCAATAACTTGCCACCTCAGTTGTGAAATATTGTGACCAGCTTCAATAAAGTGACAGACTACTGGGGCCTTCATGTCCCCACATCTTATATTTGATCTATGTTGACTGAGGCGATCACGTATTTTCCTAACCGTCTCACCCAAATAGATTTTTGAGCACAGACACTTTATTAAATAAATTACATGTGTAGACTCACATGTGTAAAATTTGTTAATTTTAAACCTCTTGCCTGTTTGGGGATGTACAAACTCTCTACCCTTTATGACTGAATGACAGCTGGCGCATGGGTAAGTACCATACGATTTAGATGATATATATGTCTGTAGGGAAATTTTTAAGGACTCATGATGGAAACTATCATATTTGAGCAGGGAATTTCTATCAATACTCTTCCTATACATGTCAATTTTTAAATTGCCAGTCAAGACATCCTTGTGTACTTCAGTATCCAGGAATACAATGTTGGTTTCACTAAAATTGAGTGTAAATTTTAATCCCTGCACTGCACCATTCAACTGATTGACAAATGCCAAGAGGGAACCAATGTCACCCCACCACACGCCAAACACGTCATCTATAAAGCGCCACCAGGCTGCTCCATATTGTAAGAATAAAGCATTTTCATAGACAAATTTGTCTTCAAAACAACTCATGAACATGTTGGCGTATGATGAGGCGACATTGGACCCCATGGCTGTCCCTTTAAGTTGCAGGTACCATGTTTTACCAAATAAAAAATAATTACAATACAACACCACTCTAAGCAAGTCTTCAATGAATTTCAATTGTTTAGTACTATATGCCTTAGTTTTAGCCGTAGTGGTGATAACCGCTCCAATACCACTTTCATGCTTAATGGATGTGTATAAACTACTTACATCAAGTGAAAAAAAGTATATACTTTGTGTCATTTAGCGGCAAATCTTTCAATTTCCTAATAAAATCACTAGTATCTTAAAGGGATAATAATCTATCTTCTGTGTAATCTAGACTTGTAAGTCATGTCAGCAGACCACGACTTTAACCACAGAGCCCTACGGGCTAGAACAGAAAAACCTGATGTCTTGGCATTCAGGTGAATTATCTGCATATTTGCATCACAGATGAATGAATTAGCTACCCTTAAGGCCTTAATTCGATCCTGTATCTCCTCCAGGGGAGTTTCCACCTCAACCATAGCTGACAGAGTGTCACACCAGTAGGTAGCAGCTCCAGTCACCGCAGTGACTGCCGCTGCTGGTTGAAAAACAAACCCCATGAGTTGAAACATCTTTCTCAACATAGACTCCAATTTTTTATCCATGGGCTCCTTAAACGAAGAGCTATTTTCGAGCAGGATAGTAGTATGCTTAGCAAGCGTGGAGATAGCACTATCCACCTTAGGAATGGCCCCCCACAGCCCAAGCTGCGAGTCCGGAACGGGGAACAGTTTTTTTAAAAGAAGTAGAGGGGGAAAAGGACGAACCAAGTTTTTCCCATTCATTCTTAATAATATTAGCCATCTTAACGGGGACCGGAAAGGTCTGAGGCACCACCCTGTCCTCGTAAACCCTATCTAGCTTAGGGATCGAAGGTTCCTCCGGCAGTTTCAGTTCAGGAACCTCTAACGTAGCAAGCACCTCTTTCAGCAGAAAGCACAAAAGCTCTATCTTAAACTTAAAGTCTGGAGTCGTCTTCATCAGCGGATAACCTGTCAGAGGCATCCAACGGAGTAGATGACCCCTGGGACGGATAGCTATGTTTCACCTTTTGCTTGCGCTTAGCAGGGCGTGGTAAGGCATTGAAGGCCGCAGAAACCCTCATTTGTAACTGATCATCGAAATCTGGCAGCCAAAGGGCCCCTCCCACGGGAGGATTAATATTGCCCTGGGGAGCTGCATGTGCAATCAGAGATGAATGTAGGGAACACACCTTGTGGGACGGAGAACCCTCAGAGGTGGACGGCTCAGTTGTACTAAATATCTTATTCCTTTTAGATATTGCAATTTTATCAAAGCATGTGGAACAGAGTTGAGCAGGTGGATCAACGGAACCTCCTCACAATAGACAAAATGATTAGGTTTTGTTAAAGAGGGAGTATCCTCTAACATATCAGAGTCCTCCATAGCTTGTGCCTTTATTACAGACTAGATACAAATTAAATGGCACCTTTATACCCCAATGGCCGGGGCATTCATCACCTCCTATGGCCCGGACCACAGAGAAACTGCTCCGTCTCCTACCACCGTCGGTCAGGAAAGAGGAAGTTAAAGAGGCCACACCCGGTCACATGGAGTGCCATGCAGGACCGCCCCTGCACTAGAGAGAAAATGTGCCAAAAGGCCCGCGACGATCTCTTGATAAAGAAATCTGACTGTTCACACATTGACAGAGCCTCATCTCACACATGTCGCAGCATTAAACACAATAAAGAATATTATGCATAACCCCCCCACCCCGCTCAATAATCCCATTTCCGAGGATATTAAAGAGACAGTCTAGTCCAAAATAAACTTTCATGATTCAGATAGAGAATGTAATTTTAAACAATTTTCCATGTTACTTTTATCACCAATTTTGCTTTGTTCTCTTGGTATTCTTAGTTGAAAGCTAAACCTAGGAGGTTCATATGCTAATTTCTAAGCCCTTGAAGGCCGCCTCTTCTCTCAGGGCATTTTGACAGTTTTTCACCACTAGAGGGTGTTAGTTCATGTGTGTCATATAGATAACACTGTGCTCACGCACAAGGAGTTCAGATGAGCCAGTTCTGATTAAAATGGATGTCTGCAAACTGCCCCGTTATTTCAGTTCTTTTGACAAAGGGTTAGATACAAGATAATCACAGAGGTAAAAAGTGTATTTATATAACTGTGGTTATGCAAAACTAGGGAATGGGTAATAAAGGGATTATCTATCTTTTTAAACAATACAAATTTTGGTGTAGACTGTCCCTTTAACCCTTGATTCTATACAGATAAAAGGAGACACAGTGTGACCCTGTCTTCTTGCTTTATCGTACGTATATAAATAAAACAATCTTACCAGAATCTATGCCGTGGAACAGGAACATGGCCTTTCAAGTGTGACAGGGTAGTAACATGGCTCCTGACATGGACCTGAGAGCAGAAAGCAGGCAGTGAAACTCGTCAACGCCGATTGCTAATGGAGTTGTTAATCTGAGTCGGGATGGTTTTGCAGAAAGACTCTCCCTGCATCTGTGGATTTTAACTTTCACCCATGCTCTCACTTAGAGGCTGACAGGATTACTTAAAACTCCAGTCCCATCTCGAAGGGTACTACCCTCCATAAGAGACTACTCCAAATCTTCTGAAACTTCTCTGCCAACCTCCTGTGGCGAAAGGCAAAGAATAACTGGGAGGTGAGGGGAGTGGGGGAGGTATTTAAGCCCTTTGGCTGGGGTGTCTTTGCCTCCTCCTGGTGGCCAGGTTCTTAATTCTCACAAGTAATGAATGAAGCTGTGCACTCTCCTCCCATTAAGATGGAAATCAAGATTTCCTTTTTTTATCACTTTTTGTATACACACATGCCTATTTATATAATCTATGTCTGTATACCAAAGCCCAATATTTAGAATGAACAATTGAAAATTAACATTTTATTACTTCTCTCTCCTACCTCCAACTGGGATAGTAAATTCTTCTGCTGGCTATCGGCTAGATTACGAGTTTTGCGTTAGAGGCTATGCGGTGCTAACAAGCAGTTTTCACTCACCGCCCACTTTCCTACAGCGCTGGTATTACGAGTTTTTACAAACCCATTGTTAAAAGACAAGAAGTGAGCGTTGAGCAAAATTTTGGTCATTATCGCACTCTATACCAGTGCTGCTTAAGTCAGAGGTGAGCTGGTCGTACGTGCTCGTGCACGATTTCCCCATAGGAATCAACAGGGAGAGCCGGCTGAGAAAAAGTCTAACACCTGCAAAAAATCAGCGTAAAACTCAGTAACGCAGCCCCATTGATTCCTATGGGAAAATAACATTTATGTCTACACCTAACACCCTAACATGAACCCAGAGTCTGAACACCCCAATCTTACACTTATTAACCCCTAATCTGCCGCCCCTAACGTCACCGCCACTATACTAAATGTATTAATCCCTAAACCTAAGTCTAACCCTAACACCCCCTAACTTAAATATAATTAAAATAAATCTAAATAAAATTCCTATCATTAACTACATTATTCCTATTTAAAACTAAATACTTACCTGTAAAATAAACCCTAAGATAGCTACAATATAACTAATAGTTCCATTGTATCTAGCTTAGGGTTTATTTTTATTTTACAGGCAAGTTTGTATTTATTTTAACTAGGTAGAATAGTTACTAAATAGTTATTAACTATTTAATAACTACCTAGCTAAAATAAATACAAATGTACCTGTAAAATAAAACCTAACCTAAGTTACAATAACACCTAACACTACACTACAATTAAATAAACTAAATTAAATACAATTACTTAAATTAAATTAGCTAAAGTACAAGAAAACACACTAAATTACAGAAAATAATAAACAAATTACAGATATTTAAACTAATTACACCTAATCTAATATCCCTATCAAAATAAAAAAAGCCCCCCCAAAATAAAAAAAACCCTAGCCTAAACTAAACTACCAATAGCCCTTAAAAGGGCCTTTTGCGGGGCATTGCCCCAAAGTAATCAGCTCTTTTACCTGTAATAAAAAATACAAACATTAAAAAACAACACCCACACAACCAACCCCCAAATAAAAGCCTAACTAAAAAAACATAAGCTCCCCATTGCCCTGAAAAGGGCATTTGGATGGGCATTGCCCTTAAAAGGGCAGTTAGCTCTTTTGCGACCCAAAGTCCCTAACCTAAAAATAAAACCCACCCAATACACCCTTAAAAAAACCTAACACTAACCCCCTGAAGATCGACTTACTGTTCTGAAGATCCAACATCCATCCTCAAGGAAGCAGCAGAAGTCTTTATCCAACCGGGTCGAAGTCCTTAATGAAGCCGGGAGAAGTCTTCATCCAAGCAGGGCGAAGAGGTCCTCCAGACGGGCAGAAGTCTTCATCCAGACGGCATCTTCTATCTTCATCCATCCTACGCGGAGCGGCTCCATCTTCAAGACATCCGACGTGGAGCATCATCTTCATCCAACGGACTAACGACGAATGAAGGTACCTTTAAGTGATGTCATGCAAGAATTCTATCAGCCAATCGGAATTAAGGTAGAAAAAATCCTATTGGCTGATGCAATCAGCCAATAGGATTGAGCTTGCATTCTATTGGCTAATCAGCCAATAGAATGCGAGCTCAATTGGCTAATTTAATTTAATTGTATTTAATTTAGTAACTGTATATAATTATAGTGTAGTGTTAGGTGTTATTGTAACTTAGGTTAAGTTTTATTTTACAGGTACGTTTGTATTTATTTTAGCTAGGTAGTTAGTAAATAGTTAATAACTATTTAATAACTATTGTACCTAGTTAAAATAAATACAAACTTGCCTGTAAAATAAAAATAAACCCTAAGCTAGCTACATTGTAATAGTTATATTGTAGCTAGCTTAGGGTTTATTTTACAGGTAAGTATTTAGTTTTAAATAGGAATAATGTAGTTAATGATAGGAATTTTATTTAGATTTATTTAAATTATATTTAAGATAGGGGGTGTTAGGGTTAGACTTAGGTTTAGGGGTTAGTAAATTTAGTATAGGGGCAGCGACATTGGGGGCGGCAGATTAGGGGTAAATAAATGTAGGTAGGTGGCTGCGATGTTAGGGACGGCCCATTAGGGGTTAATAATATTTAACTAATGTTTGCGAGGCGGGAGTGCGGCGGTTAGGGGTTAATATGTTTATTATAGTGTCGGCGACGTTGGGGGCGGCAGATTAGGGGTTAATAAGTGTAGGTAGGTTGCAGCGACATTAGGGGCGGCAGATTAGGGGTTAATAAATATAATGTAGGTGTCGGTGATGTTGGGGGCGGCGGATTAGGGGTTCATAAGTATAATGTAGGTGGCAGCGGAGTCCGGAACGGCAGATTAGGGGTTAATAATTTTATTATAGTGTTTGAGATGCGGGAGGGCCTCGGTTAAGGGGTTAATAGGTAGTTTATGGGTGTTAGTGTACTTTTTAGCACTTTAGTTATGAGTTTTATGCTACGGCGTTGTACCATAAAACTCTTAACTACTGACTTTTAAATGCGTTAGGACTCTTGACAGCGTAGGGTGTACCGCTCACTTTTTTGCCTCCCAGGACAGACTCGTAATACCGGCGCTATGGAAGTCCCATAGAAAAAAGATTTCGCGAATGTGACGGATACCCCGGCTACCCCAACTGGGTAGCTCCGCCAAACGGGTCCTGCTTCCTCCCTGCCGACTGCAGCTATGTAGCTGGCAAGTGACCCCAGCCTGTAGCCACCCCTGATGCCTGACAGCATCAGTACCCAGGGTCCCACCCTGTGGCAGACTCCAGCTACTGCCTGATGATCCTTTCTCTGCCTGGAACAGGCTGCTATGTAGCCCAGGAAAGTGATTTCTATGTAGCCCAGGAAAGTGATTTTAGCTGGAGCTCACCCAAATAACTAGAAAGACTAGCCTTCTGGTGAACAAGAACTGATTTTATTGTAAAACATACACTCCTTTTATACACAGAGCTCATCTTGATAACACAAAGGACAATCCCACTATTTTCCCACCATTCCCGCCCCTCCAGACTGACTGGCGCCTCCATAGGAGGGAGCCACAGTCCCACATAATCTCAATACCTAGGTGAGGCGGTTTTGTGGTGATCCCAGTGGAGCGGCGGCACTTCCAGGGTGTCATTTTAAAGCTCTCAGTCCCCAGATTTCACAGTCCAATCAGCATGATTCGTTACTGGGGACCGGAGTTACAGTCCGTTGAAGTTATGGGGTTAGGGGTGTCCAAAACCCCCGGTTCCCAAAGGAGCTCCCCTCCGGCAATTTCCTCACCCCTTGTACTTGGCTACTAATCCCCAAAAGCTTTGAGGCACTTGGTTGCTGGAGCAACCTGGGTTAAAGTTAGCGGGTGTTCTGCTGTCCTGTGGCCGACCGGGAGTTCCAGGAGCCTGGCCAGCCTGAGAGGGGTTAGGTGGGTGTCCGTTGTGAGGCGGCCGACCGGGAGTTCCAGGAGCCCGTCCAGCCTAGGAGGGTTTTCCTGGTCATAAACCAACTCTTCTCTGAACACAAAAACAAGCCAAAACAAAGCAAACAAACAGCTTCCAGAGATGGTGGTTGCTCTGAGGAGCCCAAAACCATTGAGAAACAACAGGGGTGAGGTTGTAGGGGGGTGGGAGGTAGCCTTAGCCGTCTGGTATCTGTGACAGCGAAGTTTACGTAAGTCGTATTGCGGAAAGGCCATAGAAATGTGCGGTGACCCTAAACCTTCAAGACTCGTAATAGCAGCGGGCGTAAAAAAGCAGCGTTAGGACCTCTTAACGCTACTTTTTTACCTTAACGCACAACTCGTAATCTAGCCGTATGTTTGCACGGCTTTTTCTATAGCCTTTATTTATGTAGAGAAACGTTCAGTATAGGTAGGGATACGACAGGCAAAATCAGCTATATCAAATGCAGATTTAAAAGTAAATGAGCTATTTGTAAACAATTTAATACACTCCAGCAGGTAAAATTGATAATTGGGAACAAAGGGGAGAACATTTAAGCATAAACTGTTCCTTTAAGGGCAGTAATGAACAGCCTGTACCACTTCAAAAGTTGCACATGATGCCCTGAATCCTTAAAAATCTACACTGTATTTTAATTTATATTCTACCCACACAAAATAGTTTAAATCAACTATATGTGCAAGTGTGAGCTTAATAGAAGAGAATGTGGATAGCTGTGAGGTTTTCCAGGGCCACAATCATGTAGCACTTGAGCTGCTAACTTCAGTTTTATAATTTTAAAAGATTCAACCTTAGAACCATCAAACAGCTTTGAAGGAACTTATACTTATTCTCCAGGCAAGGCAACCTTGTGCAACCGCTAACCCTACTAGACCATTCAAAATATTACATATCAATAAAACAAAAATGGGATAAGAATACCCCTCAAAGGTGCGCTATATAAAAAAAACACTGCAAACAATATAATTAGGACAACAGTATTAGGAATGTGGATCCGAATCCAATGATACGGCAGTACTCCCATCCAAAGTGAATCATAAAACAAGTTTTGAAAGACAAAAGATGAGGCGCCCCATAGTGTAGTATCGTGGGTCGTTAAAACATACAGATGGATAGACCAATGCAAACTCACAAGAGCGTTGTCACACACAGTGCTATCACAGACAGGTCGAGGCCTCAGAGCCGCCAGACAGACTCACTCCCCAACTCTCACAGTCGGTCACGAGGTAAAGCGTCCACCAGTCGGAGTGACCCTCGCCAACAGCATCAGTGGTGATGTCAAAAGTGGTCCGCCAATCAGTCAGAGGTGTGTTACGTCCAAATAATTAACAATATAGGACTCAACACAGAGCAGGGATAAAGACTAAAATCTTTAATAAAACAGTTTAAAAGACAGAAAAGCGTTTCTCGGCTCCTACGCTGTTTAATCCCTGCTCTGTGTTGAGTCCTATATTGGTAAATCCTCGGACATTACACACCTCTGACTGATTGGCGGACCACTTTTGACATCACCACTGATGCGGTTGGCAGGGTCACTCCGATTGGTGGATGCTTTATCTTGTGACCGACTGTGAGAATTGGGGAGTGAGTTTGCCGGGCGGCTCTTAGGCTTCGGCCTGTCTGTGATAACACTGTGTGTGCCAATGCTTTTGTGAATTTGCATTTGTCTATCCATCTGTATTTTTTAATGACCCACGATACTACACTATGGGGCGCCTCCTTTTTTGTCTTTCAGGACTTGTTTTACAAAATATTGCATAACTGCATACAAATTTCTATTGATGCAGCGATTCAAATTTTAAATGTGTTCGAAACAGACAGTTAAAGAGACACCGAACCCACATTTTTTATTTCAGGATTCAGATAGAGCATGAAATTTTAAGCAACTTTCTAATAATTTACTCCTATTATCAAATTTTCTTCATTCTCTTGGTATCTTTATTTGAAATGCAAGAATGTAAGTTTAGATGCCGGCCCATTTTTGGTGAACAACCTTGGTTGTCCTTGCTGATTGGTGGATAAATTCATGCACCAATGAAAAAGTGCTGTCCAGAGTTCTGAATAAAAAAAAAGCTTAGATGCCTTCTTTTTCAAATAAAGATATCAACTTTTTCAAATAAAGATATCAAGAGAACGAAGAAAAATTAATAATAGGAGTAAATTAGACAGTTGCTTATAATTGCATGCTCTAGCTGAATCACAAAAGAAAAAAAATGGGCTCAGTGTCCCTTTAAGTATAATGAATTTGTTTAATTGATGAAAACATTTAAAATCTGAAATGTCCTTCAGTCAATTTATATTGTATATGCGTATATATATATATGTATATATATATATATATATATATATATATATATATATCCTCCATGTGTATCTGCACTCACAATGTCATATAGTCAGCAACCAGGGTGCCAGATCAGTAATATTCACAGCGATCTTCAACAAAGGACTGCAATCACTGGGTTTCCAAAAAAACACTTATTTATTAGGTAACGTTTCGGGATTCGCAGACCCCTTCCTCAGACCAGACTAGTTTGGTCTGAGGAAGGGGTCTGCGAATCCCGAAACGTTACCTAATAAATAAGTATTTTTTTTTGGAAACCCAGTGAGTGCAGTCCTTTGTTGAAGATCGCTGTATATATATATATATATATATATATATATATATATATATACACGTATACATTTATAAGATAAATAGACATTCTTCCGAAAGCTTGTCATCTTATAAATGTATAGTTAGTCCAATAAAAAAGTATCATTGCTCAATGCAATACTCTTGTTATTTTGATATACATATATGCAGCAAAGGATTATGGGTAAAATATGCAAATGAGGTTCATAATGACTCACTTTTTTCTCTCTTTCTATATATATATACACTAAAGGACATGCCCACTCAGTGACTTCACTTCCGGTCCGGCGAGACCACACAGAAACAGCAAGGAGAAACACAGCCGTGCATCGTTTGTGCCTCAAGAAGGACCCTCTTGTTTTTACAGCAAGCCTCAGCCAGAGCCATAAGCATTGGACACACTTGGCTTAAAACGGACATTATTAACAACAAAGTTCTACAGCAGGATTTCCTAATCGGTTTCTCTCTGTGGGACACCCAGGTTTGAGACACCCTGTTTGCTGCAATATT
The DNA here is from genome assembly GCF_027579735.1 of Bombina bombina. Classification (NCBI taxonomy): domain Eukaryota; kingdom Metazoa; phylum Chordata; class Amphibia; order Anura; family Bombinatoridae; genus Bombina; species Bombina bombina. Next base: position 64,917,988 of record NC_069505.1, read on the forward strand.
GTAAAGGAAACCACTCGGTTCCTTATACCCATTTTGTGCTTCCAAGAAAATAAATGTGTCATTCTTTTACACACTGTTGTGATTGAAGAGTAATTTCTATACAAGGAAAAATCAATTTCCCACTTGCACTGGGAGTCACGCTTATTACTTTCATACCATACTCCAAGAAGTGGAAGCAGAAACAGAGACAAATCTTTACCACGGATAGGGATATATATCCCCTCTGTGATCATTACATACCTTTACATGTTTGAGGTTTGAAAAGGTGAGCAAGTTTTTTGCATTTACTACTCACCACTGTATATAAACATACTACACTATTAGTTTGTTTTTTGTTTTTCTTCTCTCCCTTTCTATGAGTGATATATATATATAAATAAAATCCACAGGAATTAGTGCACTCCCACAAACAGTAGATTTCAATTTGGTCAGGGTTCAATAGACCAGCAGTCGCCAATCAGTGGCCCGTGGACCACTGGTGGTCCACGAGAAGATGTTGGTGGCCTTGACACCATCAAGCTGGAATTAATCCCCTCTGATGGTTTCACACCCGGCGTGCCGCAACTCACTACAGTGCCTGGCTGGACATCAGTGAAAACCAACGGAGGAGGAGTTAAATTACAATCTCCCAAATCACGTTGTGTAGTACTGCACAACTTGCGTAGCTAGATTGTATTTTTAACTCCTCCCGCCCGGCATGCTGCTCATAGGAAGATGCTTCAATTCTAAAGCCAGCAGAGGTTTTTTAGTCTTGGCTTGAAATAGTGGAATTAAAGTATTTAAAAAAAAACATCTCTCTTATATTTCATTTATTTTCTTCCCTTTACCTGTCTCTTTGTAGTTGTTTTCCTAATTCCTTCACATGGACTTACATCACTGTTTGTCTTCCTCCCCTCCATCTTTTTTTTTTTATTAAATATTATTTTTTATTCTAATAATTTTCCATGCACAAAGCTATTTAATAGTTTTCCCACATACAAAACCACCTGAATTCCAGTAATTGCCATCCAGTTGATTAGCCATACCCCACCAGTATTATAGTAATTGCCAGTAACATCAGTCGTGGTTAGCTCACATCCATATTGAGAGCTTTCTGATATAAACTGAAATTATGACTCCAATGTCTGTCCATGATGATAAGTAGTTTTAAATAATTCCTAACTGGGGAGGTAACTTGGAAGACTTGTGGTCCTTTTAAACATAATTCTTTTTTCCCCTTTCTGCCTTTCTGTTTCCAGCTCAAAAGTTGGCACTCTTAACATTAAAAGTGCTGGGGATCTTGTGTATATCTTGAAATTAATCGTCATATGTACATACCCCCCAACTGTCCCGATTTTCGCAGGACAGTCCCAATTTTAGGGGTCTGTCCCCCTGTCCTGGGTTGCTAGCCATCTGCCCCGGTTTTTTTTTTTTTTATTCTATTGGGCCCATACTCAGAAGCAGCTGGCTTTGCTCTCACAGGGTTAGATACCTGTTAGATTCCCTGTGGAAAAGGAATGGTGTGTTTGTTAAGCAGTAGTAAGAAGGCCTCTGGTAGTGATGATGTCTAACCCCTGGGGATAATACTAGCATGCCTTCAGTTTTATACAATGAGCAGTGCTAATACCAGGGTAATGAACAGTGGCAGCCGCAGACTGCCAGCTAATGTGCTTGCCAACCCCAGGACCCCATACAATGAATTACAGATACCCATATATGATGTAGTGTGTGTGTCTATCTGTATCCATAACTGTGTGTATCTGTATGTATAAGTTTATGCTATGTAGTGTGTGTGTGTGTCTGCATGTATAAATGTAAACTATGTAGTGTGTGTATGTGTATCTGCATGTATAAGTGTGTATCTGCATGTATAAGTGTATGCTATGTAGTGTGTGTGTCTGCATGTAAAAGTGTATACTATATAGTGTCTGTGTATCTGCATGTATAAGTGTATGCTATGTAATGTGTGTGTGTGTGTGTGTGTGTATCTGCATGTATAAGTGTATACTATGTAGTGTCTGTGTATCTGCCTGTATAAGTGTATGCTATGTAGTGTGTGTGTATCTGCATGTATAAGTGTATGCTATGTAGTGTGTGTGTATCTGCATGTATAAGTGTATGCTATGTAGTGTGTGTGTATCTGCATGTGTAAGTGTATGCTATGTAGTGTGTATGTATCTGCATGTATAAGTGTATGCTATGTAGTGTGTGTGTACCTGCATGTATAAGTGTATGCTATGTAGTGTGTGTGTATGTGCATATGTAAGTGTATGCTATGTAGTGTGTGTGTATGTGCATATGTGTGTGCTATGTAGTGTGCTACTGTGCATTTTTGCTGACTTTAAAGGCCATAATCTAGAATATTAATGGGGAATGCAGAGAGCAGTTTTAAATAATTTATTATTAAATGTCCAATTAAGATAAAAAATATTTAGCAATGCCTTTGCAAAGGCTAATTAAATACATAGCTCACATAGATATACCAGTGGTTTGAGCTTGTGTTTGATTTGCTGCCTAAGTGTATTAAAATATATGATTTTATTTAGAATTTTATTTATATTACTTTGGTCTTATGATTTTTAAGCCCCACCCAGCACATTTGAAAAAAAAATTTTTGGAGGGGGGGGGGGGGGGCTGGTGCTGGGGATGGGTGTCCCTCTTTTGAATTTTGAAATGTTGGGAGGTATGTATGTACTAAGTGTGTTACCTATATATCTGATTTTGGCTTGTCTGGGTTTTTTCTCAAACACACACACACACACACACATATACAGTATGTATGTATGTATATATATATATATATATATATATATATATATGTATAAATGTGTACATACAGTATATATATATATATATATATATATATATATATATATATATATTTCTCTTGTAAGGTGTATCCAGTCCACGGATCATCCATTACATGTGGGATATTCTCCTTCCCAACAGGAAGCTGCAAGAGGATCACCCACAGCAGAGCTGTCTATATAGCTCCTCCCCTAACTGCCACCTACCAGTCATTCTCTTGCAGCTCTCGACAAGATAGGAAGTAGCTAGAGAGATGTGGTGAATTTATGTAGTTTATCTTCAATCAAAAGTTTATTATTTTCAAATGGTACCGGAGTTGTACTGTTTTAGCCTCAGGCAGAAAGTTGAAGAAGAGTCTGCCTGTAGTTTTTGATGATCTTAGCAGGATGTAACTAAGATCCATTGCTGTTCTCACACATAACTGAAGAGATGAGGTAACTTCAGCTGGGGGAATGGCGTGCAGGGTCTCCTGCTATGAGGTATGTGCAGTTTAAATTTTTCTAGAGAAATGAATATGCTAGAAAATGCTGTTAATACCGGATTTATTTAAGGTAAGCCTGATTACAGTGATTTAATAACGACTAGTATCATGCTTGCTGTAAAAGGTAATATTCTTATTACTTTCTCACATTACTGAAAATAAGATAACGTTTGCTGGAAGTGTTTAAACGTTTTTTTTATACATATTGGTGATAAAACTTTATTGGGGCCCAGCTTTTTCCACATGGCTGGCTAGATTTTGCCTAGGGATAGTTTTTTATGGCCCTCTCACTGTGAGTACAGGTTGGGAAGGGCCTAATTTCAGGCCTAAATCGTGCAGTAGTTTTTGCAGCTTGAGACTTCCAGCTTCCCTGAAGGAGTCCCCTGAACACTTAGGACCTCTACAAAGGGTTTTTGTGCCTTCAAAAGTCGTTGTATGGGCAGGTAGGGCCACAGCAGAGCTGTGGCAGTTTGTTGTGACTGTTAAAAAACGTTTATATCGTTTTTTTGATCCGGTTTTGAAACTAAGGTGTTAATCATCCATTTGCAAGTGGGTGCAATGCTCTGTTAGTCTATTATACACACTGTAAAAATTTCGTAAGATTTACTGCTTTTTATCACTGTTTTTCAATTTCTGACAAAATTTGTTTCTCTTAAAGGCACAGTACCATTTTTATTTTTTGCTTGTTTACATTTATCAAAGTGTTTTCCAAGCTTGCTGGTCTCATTGCTAGTCTGTTTAAACATGTCTGACATAGAGGAAACTCCTTGTTCATTATGTTTAGAAGCCATTGTGGAACCCCCTCTTAGAATGTGTACCAAATGTACTGATTTTACTTTAAGTTATAAAGATCATATTCTGTCTTTAAAAGATTTATCACCAGAGGAAATTGACAAGGGGGAAGTTATGCCGACTAACTCGCCCCACGTGTCAGAACCTTTGACTCCCGCTCAAGGGACTCCCGCTCAAGTGGCGCCAAGTACATCTAGCCCGCCCATGGCGTTTACTTTACAAGACATGGCGGCAGTTATGGATCATACCCTTACAGCGGTATTGTCCAAACTACCAGGGTTACAAGGAAAGCGAGACAGCACTGGGACTAGAAAAAATACAGAGCTCTCTGACACTTTAGTAGCTATGTCTGATATCCCCTCACAATATGCAGAAGCTGAGGCAGGAGAGCTTCTTTCTGTGGGTGATTTTTCTGACTCAGGGAAGATGCTTCAACCTGATTCTGATATGTCTACATTTAAATTTAAGCTTGAACACCTCCGCGTGTTGCTCAGGGAGGTTTTAGCTACTCTGGATGACTGTGACACCATTATAGTGCCAGAGAAATTGTGTAGATTGGATAAATACTATGCAGTGTCTGTTTACACTGATGTTTTTCCAATACCTAAAAGGTTTTCAGAAATTATTACTAAGGAATGGGATAGACCAGGTGTACCGTTCTCTCCCCCTCCTATTTTTAAGAAAATGTTTCCAATAGATGCCGCTACACGGGACTTATGGCAAACGGTCCCTAAGGTGGAGGGAGCAGTTTCTACCCTAGCTAAGCATACAACTATTCCCGTCGAGGACAGTTGTGCTTTCCTAGATCCAATGGATAAAAAGTTAGATCGTTACCTTAAGAAAATGTTTATTCAACAAGGTTTTATTCTCCAGCCTCTTGCATGCATTGCCCCAGTCACTGCTGCTGCGGCCTTCTGGTTTAAGTCTCTGGAAGAGGCCTTACAGGTAGAAACTCCATTGGATGATATACTTGACAAGCTTAAAGCGCTTAAGCTAGCCAATTCATTTGTTTCTGATGCCGTTGTTCATTTAACCAAACTAACGGCTAAGAACTATGGCTTAAATCCTGGTCAGCTGACGTTACTTCAAAGTCTAAGCTTCTCAACATTCCCTTCAAGGGGCAGACCCTATTCGGGCCTGGACTGAAGGAGATCATTTCTGATATTACTGGAGGAAAAGGTCATGCCCTTCCTCAGGATAGGTCTAATAAATTAAGGACCAAACAAACTAATCTTCGTGCCTTTCGAAACTTTAAGATGAGCACGGCATCAACTCCCTCTGATGCAAAACAAGAGGGAAATTTTGCCCAGTCCAAGCCGGTCTGGAGACCTAACCAGGCCTGGAACAAAGGTAAACAGGCCAAGAAGCCTGCTGCTGCCTCTAAGACAGCATGAAAGATCCGGTAATGGATCTAGTAGGGGGCAGACTTTCTCTCTTCGCCCAGGCTTGGGCAAGAGATGTCCAGGATCCCTGGGCGTTGGAAATTGTGTCCCAGGGATATCTTCTGGACTTCAAAGCTTCTTCCCCAAAAGGAAGATTTCACCTCTCACAATTATCTGGAGACCAGATGAAGAGAGAGGCATTCTTACATTGTGTTCAAGACCTCCTAGTTATGGCAGTGATCCACCCAGTTCCAAAGGAGGAACAGGGGCAAGGCTTCTATTCAAATCTCTTTGTGGTTCCCAAGAAAGAGGGAACCTTCAGACCAATCTTAGATCTCAAGATCCTAAACAATTTTCTCAGGGTCCCATCTTTCAATATGGAGACTATTCGAACCATCCTATCTATGATCCAGGAGGGTCAATACATGACTACAGTGGACTTAAAGGATGCTTATCTTCACATTCCGATACACAAAGATCATCATCGGTTTCTCAGGTTCGCCTTCCTAGACAGGCATTACCAGTTTGTGGCTCTTCCCTTTGGGTTAGCTACGGCACCAAGAATCTTTACAAAGGTTCTGGGGTCACTTCTGGCGGTTCTAAGGCCGCGGGGCATAGCAGTAGCCCCTTACTTAGACGACATTCTGATACAGGCGTCGAATTTCCAAATTGCCAAGTCCCATACGGACATTGTTCTGGCATTCCTGAGGTCTCATGGGTGGAAAGTGAATGAAAAGAAGAGTTCTCTATCCTCTCTCACAAGAGTTTCCTTCATGGGAACTCTGATAGATTCTGTAGAAATGAAGATTTACATGACAGAGGCCAGGTTGTCAAAACTTCTAAATTCCTGCCGTGTTCTTTATTCTACTTCTCGCCCTTCAGTGGCTCAGTGTATGGAAGTAATCGGCTTAATGGTAGCAGCAATGGACATAGTGCCGTTTACCCGCCTACATCTCAGACCGCTGCAACTCTGCATGCTCAGTCAGTGGAATGGGGATTACATGGATTTGTCCCCTCTACTAAATCTGGATCAAGAGACCAGGGAATTCTCTTCTCTGGTGGCTATCTCGGGTCCATCTGTCCAAAGGTATGACCTTCCGCAGGCCAGATTGGACAATAGTAACAACAGATGTCAGCCTTGAATCTTGCTTGTTTGTAGGTGACCAAATACTTATTTTCCACCATAATTTGCAAATAAATTCTTTCCAAATCAGACA